>NW_006159808.1:1677561-1705196 GCF_000334495.1 Tupaia belangeri chinensis | reverse complement strand
AGTCAATGCTTACTTAGTTTTCAGACTTTATAATTGTGTTTATTCAGATAACCCACACAGCCTTGCAAAAGCAAAATGAAATCTTGGGTCAGGTGCCCACCCTTTCACCAGGGAAAGGAAAAAATTCCTTTTCTGTGTGGACTGATTGCTCCATTGAAACTACATCCAATGGGAAATGGAAATATTTCTTAAGAAAACCAGATCCGTGGTATCTAGAAAAAGAAGTAATCAATACTTAGGACAGACACACACATCTAGTCTCCTGGAAGAAGCCAAGTTTAGGGGCCAGTAGTTAGCGTAATGGCTATGTCACTGGACTCTCATGTAGTCAACCGTGGTTCGAGTCCTCGACCCAGTGGCTTGAACTCATGCTGGGCACATGTGCATGCGTGCCCAAGATCCTGAGAGGGGAATGGAGGAGAAGGGATTGCAGCATGGCCATTCCCCCTGGGGGGTGATTTCTCACTTTTTGTCTCTCTGTCTTTCTGGTGAGCGCACACGCCCTATAGCAAAAATCTCTCCAAAAAAGAAAAAGAAGCCAACTTTATGAAAACATCTACTCCTTGTCTTATATCTTAGGAATGTAACAGAATGTTAAGATAAGGTGTAAGGTGAATAGTTTTTGTTTGTTTGTCTTTTCCCCTATAATTCCCCACCCTGATAGGAAGTATGTAACTTCCCCAGTGGAAGAGAAACAGGAAAGGTGACAGCTATAGAAGCAAGTATCCCTCACCCACTGAAATCTAGAATGATCCTTTTCCTTTTGTTCTTTGATAGTAGAAAGGAATGACATGTTCCAAGTTGTGATAAACTCTAGAATCACTTGCCAAAGATTAACTTCATTCTTTATTTTTCTTGATTTTCCATCAAGGCTCCAGGAAAGTGAGAAGTGATCAAGATAGTAAGTTTGCTAAATACCGTTTCTGTCTTCCCTCCCATTGCCTTGCAAGAAGTTTTCTCCTACAGGTAATCTTACCACCTGCTGATGTCTGGTAGAATGGCTTATGGCCTACAGTACAGGATTTGGAATGGGTCTGCCATGGCTCACGTACAGCACAAGGTTGGACATATCTCAATGTACATCGCTGCTTTGGAATGTCCCAGGGAGAGAGAGCAGGACCATATATATTCCCGCCACTTATATTTTTAATAAAAATCTTTGAAAAAGAGGAGCTGATCCAAATATCATAAACACTGAGTGGTAATGAGGTGGAAATTAATTGAACTTAATTTTGTCTGTCAGATTTTCCATTCTCATAATACAATAAAGATGCATTTAAACATCATTGATACATTAGTTATTAAATACGTTATTGTTTCTAGTGATACTAGACAGTGACAGGATTGTGGAGGTAAGGAAAATGTCATTAACTACCTTCACTATGCTCATAACCTAGGAAGACAGCCTCACAAGGAACTCATAAAGCAGTGGGCATCCCAGGAGTTAGGAAGTCACATGGCCTGAAATCATTAGCATGAGAGTGTAGGTCCTTTGAAAGTTTAATATCAAGTTCCATTTTACTCTCAATAGTGAAGAGTCTTTTGGTGGTGACAAAGACTCTCTCTTCACCAAATCTGAGTCATGCTCCTCTGAATCCTCTTCCAGATCAGGCCTTGACCTTGTGTTCTGTCCTTGGCCCATTTAGTCTAGCATTAGCAAAAATTGTGCTGTCAGTTTAGTAAAAATCCACCCCGACATTTAATCTCTCACAGATTCCTCATTCCCCACGCTTAATGTCTTATGTTCCTAGCCTATGTTCAGCAACAATCCTCTTGAGTAGATCTAGCAACAATCCCCCTATCCTTGATGTTTTCTCTTAGTAATTTTCCACCCACTGACTTCCCCACCCAAGTCTTCACTGTAAGTCTCCATTTATCCTTGTAATCAGGGTTGGGCCCAACCTCTCTCTCTCACTCTCTTTCTTCTCTCTCTCTCCTACTACAAGCCTTATTGCAGAAGTTCCTCTTGAATACATTTTTTTAATTTAAGTTTTGCTATAGGGCCCATGTGCTGCCAGAGAGTAAGAGAGAGAAAGTGAGAAAATACTTCCTAAGAGGAATAGCCACACCATAATCCTTCTCCTTCATTCTCCTCTAAAGATTCTGGGCATGCACAGGCATCCAGTGTGTTTTTTCAAACTTCTATTCAGGGACTCCAACCACACAGTTGGCCATATGGGATTCAGTGTCCTTAACTATGACTCTACTGGCTCTGCCTGGCCCCATTGAATACTGTTTTTAGCAACTGTAGTGAATAATTTTTTTTTTCTTTAATAGTAGATACTTTGAGATTTGACTAGCTGACATCCATTTCCCCTATTTATGGTGAAAGCATTAGGGCTTTCCATGAGAATACACTTGACTCTGCTGCTGGTCCAAGTGCTTCACGTAGAGCTGGGTCGCGTATCATGGAATGACTGGTGCGCGGAGAGTCGTATCATGAACCAGAACCAGTGAGATCCTATTCCATGTATCTGGTGGAAACATCGGGAAGAGAAATCTGTCTTCTCACTAAAAGTATGAGCAGTATGATCGATGACAAATCTGAAACTTCATCACTTGCCAAAGATTAACTTCATTCTTTATTTTTCTTGATTTTCCATCAAGGCTCCAGGAAAGTGAGAAGTGATCAAGATAGTAAGTTTGCTAAATACCGTTTCTGTCTTCCCTCCCATTGCCTTGCAAGAAGTTTTCTCCTACAGGTAATCTTACCACCTGCTGATGTCTGGTAGAATGGCTTATGGCCTACAGTACAGGATTTGGAATGGGTCTGCCATGGCTCACGTACAGCACAAGGTTGGACATATCTCAATGTACATCGCTGCTTTGGAATGTCCCAGGGAGAGAGAGCAGGACCATATATATTCCCGCCACTTATATTTTTAATAAAAATCTTTGAAAAAGAGGAGCTGATCCAAATATCATAAACACTGAGTGGTAATGAGGTGGAAATTAATTGAACTTAATTTTGTCTGTCAGATTTTCCATTCTCATAATACAATAAAGATGCATTTAAACATCATTGATACATTAGTTATTAAATACGTTATTGTTTCTAGTGATACTAGACAGTGACAGGATTGTGGAGGTAAGGAAAATGTCATTAACTACCTTCACTATGCTCATAACCTAGGAAGACAGCCTCACAAGGAACTCATAAAGCAGTGGGCATCCCAGGAGTTAGGAAGTCACATGGCCTGAAATCATTAGCATGAGAGTGTAGGTCCTTTGAAAGTTTAATATCAAGTTCCATTTTACTCTCAATAGTGAAGAGTCTTTTGGTGGTGACAAAGACTCTCTCTTCACCAAATCTGAGTCATGCTCCTCTGAATCCTCTTCCAGATCAGGCCTTGACCTTGTGTTCTGTCCTTGGCCCATTTAGTCTAGCATTAGCAAAAATTGTGCTGTCAGTTTAGTAAAAATCCACCCCGACATTTAATCTCTCACAGATTCCTCATTCCCCACGCTTAATGTCTTATGTTCCTAGCCTATGTTCAGCAACAATCCTCTTGAGTAGATCTAGCAACAATCCCCCTATCCTTGATGTTTTCTCTTAGTAATTTTCCACCCACTGACTTCCCCACCCAAGTCTTCACTGTAAGTCTCCATTTATCCTTGTAATCAGGGTTGGGCCCAACCTCTCTCTCTAACTCTCTTTCTTCTCTCTCTCCTACTACAAGCCTTATTGCAGAAGTTCCTCTTGAATACATTTTTTTAATTTAAGTTTTGCTATAGGGCCCATGTGCTGCCAGAGAGTAAGAGAGAGAAAGTGAGAAAATACTTCCTAAGAGGAATAGCCACACCATAATCCTTCTCCTTCATTCTCCTCTAAAGATTCTGGGCATGCACAGGCATCCAGTGTGTTTTTTCAAACTTCTATTCAGGGACTCCAACCACACAGTTGGCCATATGGGATTCAGTGTCCTTAACTATGACTCTACTGGCTCTGCCTGGCCCCATTGAATACTGTTTTTAGCAACTGTAGTGAATAATTTTTTTTTTCTTTAATAGTAGATACTTTGAGATTTGACTAGCTGACATCCATTTCCCCTATTTATGGTGAAAGCATTAGGGCTTTCCATGAGAATACACTTGACTCTGCTGCTGGTCCAAGTGCTTCACGTAGAGCTGGGTCGCGTATCATGGAATGACTGGTGCGCGGAGAGTCGTATCATGAACCAGAACCAGTGAGATCCTATTCCATGTATCTGGTGGAAACATCGGGAAGAGAAATCTGTCTTCTCACTAAAAGTATGAGCAGTATGATCGATGACAAATCTGAAACTTCTGGGAGGAGCCACTTAGAGCCTTAGAACGACTACCACACAGAAGGAAGCAGAGTTGAGAGACAGAGAGCAGGTTCTGGTTGCACTGTCATTTTTATCCCTCTTAGTTAAGTCATCTAGTTATGTGCCCTTTGGCGTCAACCATTTCAAGCTGTGCTTCTGACGCTTGCAAACAAGGATTCCAAGCAAAGGCAGGCCTCCTGAGTGTGTTTAAGAGCAAACTGGAGGAAGAGAAACATAAGGCAGAGGGGGCAGAAGAGAAGAAAAGCTAGAGAATCAAAGCTACTCACGCTATTTCTAGCCTCTAAACAACACAATTGGAATTCTGGAACATCATCATTCATTCTGAATGATATCAGTTTGGAGACTGAGACTGTTTCCTGGTCTGTGGGTCTGAAGTACTACCCAAGTAGCAGCATTCAATGGGCAAGAGCACATCCTTGAACTTCTACAATTACAGCTTCAGTTGAAACCTAGAAAACTGGATGCCATTTTTAATGTTACCCTCAGCATCAGATTACTGTAAGCCAAACTCTTGAAATTTTACTACTACTTAAAGCTCCAAATCCATAATAACAGGAAACATGAGGCCAATCAAAGGCACCATAGTGCATGCAAGTCATACCTTCTCCATATCCTTTAGCAATTCTTTGAATGGATATCCATTTGCAGAACATTTTTCTTCTTTCATATGGTTCTAAAATGTGTGTGACTAGAATTCATGGTATGTTTAAGAAGACTTTTTTTAAATAGAGATTAATAGTGATGATTAAATTCTCTTTGTGTGATTACTAAGAAAAATGAGTCTTGTTATAAATTTCAATTAAGCCCTATAGCTGGCTATGAAATCTGATGCAAGAAATGTACTAATCCACATGTACTAAAATTATCCAAATTATTAGTCTTTACTAATTTATTTTTTTCCCAAACTGCAATTACTTCTGCACTAACCTAATAGTTTTAGAAACCAGGAAGTTCAAGGTCAAAGTGCAACTAGATTTACTGTCTTAAAAAAGTCTTCTTCCTGCTTTTTAGATGGTGATCTTTTCCTTATCTCCTCACATGATGTAGAGAGAGAGTTTCTCCTTCTTCTTTTTTGCTTCAATGTTGTATACAACAAAAAATACAGGTAATATTTATAACAATAACTTAAAGATACAAACTAATGATAAACTACAATTTCACAAAAGATTGTGAACATTTTGCACACTTGTCAGTCCTTTCTTTTAGGCAAGATGCTCTTTTGATGGACAAATAAATAAACAGATACACACTAGAGTTAATTATTTTCAGACAATACAAAAATAAGTTTTGTTTTGCTTTTCTCTTGTAAACACAAGTTATCATCTATAATCTTCAAGCATTATTGCATTTAAACTTTCATAATTTGATAAAGCATTCATGAAACAATCTGCAGACTAGTTTAACGGACAAATATCACTGTTAAGCAGACATAATTGTCCTAAATTTTTTTTCTCATACTCACCTTCTACCACCCATTCTCTATCAACTACTTTACCCCATTATGGTCTCTAGCATCCATACCCATCCTCTCCACCAACACATCTTCATATCCCTCAAACTCTGCCATCAAGTTCTTAAACTCAGTACCAATTGAGTGGGGATATACAATGTGATTCTTTCAAAGCTTGAGTCACTTCACTCAAAAGTAAGTCTATATACAACCATTTTGAGTCAAATGATAGGATCTCATTGTTTCTTGGGTTTTGCTACTTTAAAAATACAGTTTTCTTTCTGTCTATATTTTGGAATTTTCACAGAATATTTTAAAGACTTTTATGAACTCTTAAATATTTGAAATGTAGATTTGTTTAAATGTATATCATATTTAGTAAAATTTCTTCAGGCTTACAAAATAAGTACTACTCTTTGCCAAAAGAATTAAATAATTAAATTAATGATGCCTTAAGAGATACACCATGTTCATGGATTGGAAGACATATCAAGCTGTCCATTTTTTAAAACTTGACTCCAGTAAAAAATTCCAACAGCTTTTTGTATAGAAACTGATGGGCTAATTCTAAGATGTATATGGAAATGTCTAAAATATTTATAAAAATCATAAAAAAATAACAACAAAAGAAAATATACACTGCCTGACTTTAAGACTTATTATAAACCTTCAGTAACCATGGCACAGTGGAATTGGCAAAAGAAGATATTTACTGAGTGTTACAGAATAGAGACACCAGAAATAGATCAAATTTACATGGTCAACTGACTTTCAGCAATGGTGCTGAGGAATAAAAATGTAGAAAAGAAAGTCTTTTTATCAAAAGAATGTGGAAAAATAGGATATCCTCATGGAGAAAAAAATTTTTTTAATTAATCAATTGTGTGGTGCATACAGACATACAATTAAATATTAATAATGAGAAGGAACTACTATTGAATGAAAAAAACATAAATGGGCCTCAAATATAATGTAATAGACCAAAGAGATAATTTATGAGAAAGTTTTAAAATAGTAGAAAACAGATCAGTAGTTGCAGACACTGAGCAAAGGGGTAAGTTATTCTCAATAAAATAAAGGTAGTATAGAATTCTCTGAAGTAATGGAAATGTTCTATATCTTGACTGAGGGAATTATTAAATAAAAGTAACTTTTCTGAAAATAGTATCACTATACATCAAAAGTGTGACATTTACTTTGTATAAATTGCACTTTAATATACCTAACTAAAAATAAATTTCAAGAAAGTTTATCATATACTAAAAATCAATTTATTGTTTATTATGTGGGCCAGACTGCCAGCTAGAGTGTGATCAACTGGACTGTCTGTGAAAGTTACTATTACCTGGCCTCCCAGGTAACTAGAATTTACATTGTATACAACCAGATCTTATCTGATTAACGACTAATTTAAAATTATCTTCCCACTTTTCCCATGGTTGCTTATCACAAAATAATAATCAAATCATTATACTTTTGATCTTATGTATTTACTGAGACAGACATGGTCAGTTATTTCTATTGTCTTAACAATAAAATATTAACTGTTCAGTGACCTGATTGATTGTTGAAGACTGGCTATCATTCAGTGAAAAGAAAGTAGATATCACAGAAGAGGTGATTCAAACATATATACATCCAACAGGAATATTGTATAGCAGAGATTCCATAATTTTATCATTGTTAATTGAAGTATTCAAAATAATTATAGGCATGACAATGGGGAAGAATCCTAGTCTCCTTCAAGAAAAGAAGAAAACAGAGGCGGCGGCAGGAGGCGGGCCGGGCGCCAAGGCTGCGTCCGGCCTGGGGACGTCGCGGGCCCTTCCGGGCTCTGCGTGTCCCCCCGGGCCCCCGCCGGGCCGGCGACGGGAGGAGGACCGGGCGCCAAGGCTGCGTCCGGCCTGGGGACATCGCGGGCCCTTCCGGGCTCTGCGTGTCCCCCCGAGGCCCTGCTAAGCCGGCGGTGGCAGGAGGCGGGCCGGGCGCCAAGGCTGCGTCCGGCCGGGGGGGAGCGCGGGCGGCTCGCGGCGCTGCGTGGCCGCCCCGCACACCCTGGGGTGTACCAGTTCAGCTGTTGGCCCTCTCCTCAAAAGTCTGAGTTTCATTCACGGGACCTCCTCCTCCCAGCATTTACATCCTAACATGCCATCTCTTTCCATTTGCTCCTGCAGCTGAGTTATGCTGCTACTTTTTCTCTGTTACCTCCAGGTAACTTTTTTAGTTCTCGATACTAGCTTCAATTATTCTGCATATTCAGATCTCTCTAATGTGTGATTTCTAGTTTTCCAACTGGTATAGAATTCTGCTATGTGTCAAGTAATGAACTAGGCCAATTATACTATTTACACTTTTTAAAAAAAATAAAATCCAATGTGGTAGATAAAAACCACCCTTTTAATGATTAAGAAGTTTAAACCTTAGAAGGGTTAAATAATTTTCCCAAGGTTATGGAGATGCCCATGATACCTCCAGGATTCAAATCTATCTCATCATAAAGGCTTCACTCTCTGTCACAAGTAATATTATACTTGGACAAAGGACTTTGAAAGGAAAGAGAGACTTTTGCCATTACTCCCGGCTAAAACCAGGATAACATGTGTCACTTTAAATAATTTCATTTTAATGCATTTAAAACTAGAAAGCATCTGATATTTTAAAAATGCATTGAAAAGCTAGTGCTTACAAC
Organism: Tupaia belangeri chinensis; assembly: GCF_000334495.1. NCBI lineage: Eukaryota > Metazoa > Chordata > Mammalia > Scandentia > Tupaiidae > Tupaia > Tupaia belangeri. The sequence continues at coordinate 1,696,747 of NW_006159808.1, read as the reverse complement.
AATCTTCTTCATGATTGGATGATATACCATATTTTGATAAATTATAAATATCTTCCTACCAAAACTAACATTGTAATCATTGAGTTCTGGTAGACATTGAAGGCTAAAGGGGTAGAAAAATAACTTGGCCTGAAGAATTCTATAAATATGATTTCAATGCTTATAATAAAGTATTGGAATTTACTGTCTGCTTGACTTCTTAGTGATGTATGTGGTGACCTTTCAACACCAAGCACAGGTTCGTCAAATGTGGAACATTAGAGTTCTTACATGCAAGATATAACATCTTATGCTTGGCAATATTTTGCTTTGTCTTTTCCCTTTTGGAAGATTTATAATAAAAAACAAAGTATAAAAAAAAAAGGAGAGAGAAGAGGATAAAGACAGCAGTGAACAATAGAGAGGCAGGATGTTAATGAGAAATAGATATGGTTTATTACCTGTTGATGATGACATGTATAGTATTCTCAACTGAACCGGTCTGGGAAGTATTTCATGATGGGTGAAGTCTTTTTAATAAGCAAAATGAGAAATAGTGATTGATTGTTTAAAAAAATTATAATAATAATTATTGGGAAAAGCATAGAAAAGATATTGAATGATAAAGCGGGGAGATTGATATCTCTGTATTGACTGACATGCATGGCATTCCCTTTTGAAAAAGCAATGGAATTCAATGTAAAGTTATATGTAATCTAGTGTAATAGAAAGAAGATTATGATGATAATAAAATAAAAAAAATAAAAATAAAAGAAAAGAAGAAAACAAAAAAGAACTGGCCATAAAATATCCACTTATATTAAAAATGAGCAATGTTTAAATATTCTTAGATAATGGTCTTTTTTGATATTTGCAGTTCAGATAAATGTGACAACTGAAGAAGACATAGCATCCTGTTACGAATACCATCATCCACACACCCAACCATGCTTCTTTATTGATTAGACTTGGTTTATCTATTAAATGACTGGGTATGAAAAGTCCATGGAAATAAGATACTAAATTACAAATATGTATCTAAGTATGACAGGAAATTATAAAAAAGGAAAAGTAGTAATATTAACAACAACAATAATACCAAACACTATGAACAGAATATCTGAATGTCTATTAATAAAATTATGAAAGGGATTATGGGAGACATGAATAAATTTCAAATTTGATTATCTCTTTTGAGTTTAGTAGCTCGTAACTGAAAAAATCTTGGCTAATATAAGGAAACTTCAAAAAGTTCATGGAAAAATGAAATTCAAGTATGCATTTACTTTGGTACAAAAAAAGTTTGAAATTCATATTAGTTTTCCATTACACATGTTTCCCATGGACTATTTGAAGACTACTGATACACCCATAGACACTTACTAGTACAAAGGGCTTTGTTAACTTTTGCTTTGATATTAAGCAGAATTATCTAGGAAGTCCTCAGAAATTCCCCTGATGTAACAGTTGTTGATTTATCCAAAACATGATTTCAGCATTTAATCTAGAGTAGCTTTTTAGAGCTCTGAGATTTAGTTGATGATTCTGCAGGCTCCATAGAACGCAGAGAGGTTGGTGCTTCTTCAGTATAATGCACATCCATGTGAAACAAATCCCAATGTTGGCTGGGCTTCTCAAGTTACAGCTCTTGAGTGACATAGCTGTCTTCACCGACATATATAAGACTGTCTTAGCACAGATCTTCTTCAAGGACGGTTACATTAAAGCCTGCTCTGGCTAATCTGCCTCACATTTGACTCTTTGTCGAAATGTCAGTCCATTGTTTTACCTCATTAAACTCTTGTGGTAAATTGTATATTAAAATCTTTATAACTCCTTTTCTTTGTACATGGCCTTGAACGTAATTATCCCAGTCACTATCCTCTCAAGTGCTGGTGACCAAATTGCTACCAGGATGACCTTGTCTTTTAAAGTTTTTTCTCCAGTACAGTCTTCACTAATGTATGAATCAAGATAGCCAGTAACTCATTCACCTTCCTTACTTAGATGCCTACCTTAACTCAACACTCTGCATCCTTCCCATAAAATGTGTCAGTCAGGTCATAATCACCTTCACTCCCCAAATGTCTCATTAATTTTGTTTTTAAAATAACTTCATGATTTAAACTTTGCAATCACCAACCCAGTCCAATTGTAAAAACTTTTTAATTTCCACAATACCCTCTTAACTGCCTTCCACAAGATAGAATAATTTACTCTTTGCAATTATCACTTTATATTCCAATAAAACATAATTTAAAATTCAGCCTAATCATTCCAACCCATGACAAAGATCCTTCTGTGGGCTCTCATCAATCGAAGCATGCTCTCTGAGGACTTAACTGCCAGTCTGTGAACGTCTCAAGCCACCCTTGCCTCCATTAGTTTCTCTGTGTATGTACATTCTGTCCACTGGCTATAATTCAAACACCTGCCATCTAGTTGCTGTTCTTATTTCTTCTTCCTCTTCACTTCTAAAATGCATTCCAGAACTAGATAAATATATTTTTTTGTTTTTATTTTTCACAATGAGAGATGATTAAGAGCATATTTTATAGGTAGAAAAAGATAGAATTAGAATTGAAGTTTTTGTTTTTGTTTTTGTTTTTGTTTTTATGTTCCCACATGAAATAATCTCAAATGGAGTATAGTCATGCCACAATCTCTTTTCCTTCATTCCTCATGTAGTCAGGATGTGGAGCATGCACACACCTGTGCCTGGCATGTTTTTTAAGCTGCTAGGGACAGGAATCAAACCATGGTTGGTCATGTGGGATCCAGCTCCCTATATACCATGCTTAACCACTGCACTACAGAGCCAGCCCTAGAACTGAGTTTTGAGAGAAAGTTTTTGATAGGTATGATAAATTTCCTCAGTGAGAGGAAGGTGTCCATAACTGTTCTTGTCTTTGACAAGTAAACCAGGATGAAAAAGATATAACACACTAGACCCCCCCACACACACACAAACACACACACAGCTTTGTTAGAAAAGGGGAAAAACATCTTGACCGTCACTACTGGACACCACTAAGTTTGTTCTGGGATAGATTTTTATATAGTGTCAATAAAACTTTCTGGATCTGATATTATAAATCTTATTCCTAGGAATATTCCTAATTCCTTCAATATGGGCTAATGTCTTTAAAAACAAAAAAGAACTAGTACTTAAAGATATTTTTGGTAGAAGGCTGTGATAAAGTTGAAGGCAAAGAAAAGTTGTCTCCAGGATTTAGTAAGTGATAATAAGCCTCAGCATATTTTATAGGTAGAAAAAGATAGAATTAGAATTGAAGTTTTTGTTTTTGTTTTTGTTTTTGTTTTTATGTGAGAGAGAGAAATAATCTCAAATGGAGTATAGTCATGCCACAATCTCTTTTCCTTCATTCCTCATGTAGTCAGGATGTGGAGCATGCACACACCTGTGCCTGGCATGTTTTTTAAGCTGCTAGGGACAGGAATCAAACCATGGTTGGTCATGTGGGATCCAGCTCCCTATATACCATGCTTAACCACTGCACTACAGAGCCAGCCCTAGAACTGAGTTTTGAGAGAAAGTTTTTGATAGGTATGATAAATTTCCTCAGTGAGAGGAAGGTGTCCATAACTGTTCTTGTCTTTGACAAGTAAACCAGGATGAAAAAGATATAACACACTAGACCCCCCCACACACACACAAACACACACACAGCTTTGTTAGAAAAGGGGAAAAACATCTTGACCGTCACTACTGGACACCACTAAGTTTGTTCTGGGATAGATTTTTATATAGTGTCAATAAAACTTTCTGGATCTGATATTATAAATCTTATTCCTAGGAATATTCCTAATTCCTTCAATATGGGCTAATGTCTTTAAAAACAAAAAAGAACTAGTACTTAAAGATATTTTTGGTAGAAGGCTGTGATAAAGTTGAAGGCAAAGAAAAGTTGTCTCCAGGATTTAGTAAGTGATAATAAGCCTCTGGCTACTGTTATAAAAATAAGATTTTCCTGGAGTAACCTGGGAGGAAAACTGTCAGAATTTTATTATAGACAAGGAAAGGGATTATCATACCTCCTTTTTCAATTCCTTAAGGAGTAGCCTAATGTCTCTACCACTTTTGGGCAGCTTATTTTTTCTACAACTACTAATTTAATCCTTACGTAGTCTTCTTGCCATACAATTCTATTACATGAAAACCTGGGCTTTAAATGTTTTAAATTCCAGAGTCATTAGACTAGAAAAATTCTCAACAGAAAGCGTAGTTCCTAGAGCCGTCAGGAGAGAGCCTCTCAGGTGATGTTGTAATGAACAGTGAAATTCCAGGGCCGGCAGGTGTCGTAGTGGTTAAGGTGCTGGACTCCCACATGGCTGGTCTCAGTTTGAGTCCCATACCTGACAGCTTATTCTCTCTCTCTCTCTCTCTCTCTCTCCTTCTCTCTCCTTCTCTCTCCCTCTCTCTCCCTCTCCCTCTATTCAAACTGAATACTAATAATAAATTAATTAATTAATTAATTAAATGATTCTTTAAGAGAAAAAAGAAATTCCAGAGGTAGACTAACAAAATTGCCTTAAGAATAATGGTTCTAATCAATGTTTCAGTTTCACTCTATTTCCTAACAGATTCATCCATAATTAATTGTACTCTGTGTGCAAAGAATAATGTATCCATTTCAGTTACAATGTTTTATATAAACACTTACACACTTGGTCTTGAACCAACCAAATCATAAAATAGAAAACTTTCTCATTCCTTTTCCTTCTCTCAAACATTAAATACTCTCTCTATATAGTCAAGTCATTTTTCTTTGTTAAAAAGTCCATCTGTAAGCCTGGCCTTGTGGTAACTAAGGAAACTAGTGCTAAAAAGCACGTGGTCAGCTGCAAGTGTGTGTCTCCAGACCAGGTGACCTGAAATATTCAGGCCGCACGTGCATGTGCCCAAGAGCTCTACAGACTGGAGGGCTGGGGGAAGGGCTTCGCACAGCCCAGACCTGACTGAGGATCCTGTCTCCCGTCCTCTCTCTCTCTCCATCTCTCTCCCACATGCGTGTTTGCAAGTGTGCACAATGAGATCATGAATAAACAAGTCAATGGGCAACACAATTAGCTGGAGAATTTAGAAGAAATAACCTATGCAAAAATATTTAACAAAATAAACCTTTAAAAGCATACACCAAATGCCTGTAAGAAAGAACGAAGGGAGAGAAAAAGGGAAAGGAGACGAAAAAAGGAGGGAGCAAGGGAGAGGAGGGGAAAGAGAGAGAGAGACGTTCCAGTTCACATATGTGGTTTCCGAGATGGTCGCAGGGATCCCGGTGGGAGAGTTCTTAGTATCACGTGAGTGCCTGAACTTTACACTGAGGACATTTCTGCTCTTGGTCGCTGATAAAGGACAAGAAAATAATAAAATAAGGAAAAACAAATAAATTCCATTAGTGAGAAAAAGAAGCTGAAACATTCTATCTTCATGAATCATTAAACACTGAAAAAATATACTCTGATTCTAGATTCAATAAAAATTTATCTTCGGAAGCTGATGATTTTTTAATAATTTATTACCATTGAGAATACCACATTGGGAAAGGGATACTTGTTCAGATACATTCTTACATAATGCTCAATTTTTTTAAGAGCCTTCTTTGTAGCTGGCTGGGAGTAGAAACCAAAACCACTGATTTTCCCAAACACCCACCTCTCCACTTCCGGATCTGGAAATAGTTTTTATAGCTTGAAAAAAAAAAAAAAGTCTGAAACATCTTCTGTTGGATTTAAAGGCTGTCTTCATGGTCATGTGAAAGAGGATTAGGAGAGCTGGGGGGGATAGCAGGTCTGGAGTGTGCTTCAAAAGCTGCCACTGTGAGAGAGGGGGGCACGAAGGGGGCTCGTCCAGCTGGACAAGGGGAGCCTGTGCAGCAGGACTCAGCCCGGAAGGATCTGCACAATCAAAATAAATAAAATAAATCTGTTGCTGTAGGACAGAGGCCACTTCAGGTTTAAAGAAAGAAAAAAATTCTGTAAAGTCTTTGTGTCTGCTCTGTTTTTAAAAAAAATCTGTATTTCATAAATAATTGTGGGTTATTTGCCTATGGGAAAAAAGGTAGTAATTATCTTAATGACAAATACATTCTCTGAGCTTTTCATAGGCAACAAGACATCAATTATCAGTGGCAGCAAATGAAACAGCAGAACCCCCTTGACACAAGTCAGGGTGGAACTCCCTTTCTTTTTGATTCAAACTACATGGGACGGTTGACGTTGTACTTTGAACAGAATCTTTGTAGTAAATTCACCATTTTCCCCCCAACACATTCTAGGATGCCTTACAGAAAAGGGAAAAAAAAAAAAAAAAAACAGGAAAGAAATGAGCCATCACTGCAGCGTGATTCCCTTCAGGGCGACCCTCCACCTCCTTGCCTGTCCCTGTCACAGGGATTATGGGACTGGAGGAGGAAATGAGAAGCATGGATGTTCCTTGGAGGCATGATCTTCTAGTGCCATCTACTGTTGCTTTTATTTCCAACTTGTATGGCCAATTTTTATTAAGTAATTCCATGAAAATGTTAAACATAGAGCCAGCTGAATTCTCATTTCACATATACTGACTTTCAGTAATGCTTTTCTGCTAAAAAAAAATAATAATTAAAAAAAGTAGCCCATGCATAATCTAGGTTTGTCACAGACCTAAAGCAACACGATCCTCGTTTAGTTTTGTTTTCTGAGAAGCTCTCCTTGTAGTTCTGCTTCCTGGACCAGAATCTCAATTCTCCTATTCAAGGGAAGCAACTGGTATTTAATGATTTTATTAATATTAGATCTACCCAAGTGTCTCAGAATGTTGGTGAGGAAAAATACAGAAATTATAATTCCCTGTTGTAAAAAAAAAAAAAATGGCATTTGTATTCATCATGACATACTCTTCAGCAGAGAGTTTCGCCTCCTGCTTCTGGCCTGTGGAGTTGAGCTAGCACGATGGTTCGCTCACGTGGGCAGGAGGAAAAGTGATGCCGGAGATGACGCAGGTGGTGATGCGGCTGGTCGGAACGCTGCCCACCGCGATGAGACCTTGTGCTCCCTTTTGAATTGTAAAGTTCACTTTACTTGCATAGACACAGGAGCCACTGGTGTAAGAATCTAAAGTCTAAGTTCTAAGAGCAGAGAGTGGAATGGTGGCTTAATGTCCTAGATAAATATTAAAACAAAGGCAGGCTCCCATGTGGAGTGCACGTGCTCAAAAGGTATCTTGCTGAAGTTGTAATTCTTGACTTGGCAATGCTGTGACGGCATATTCGTACCCTGTCAAAACCAGCTGTGATTTGTAGCTGTTGATCAACTACAATAAAAAAAAAAAAAAAAAAAAAAAGGGGGGGCGGGGACGAAAAATCAAACCTTATGGTATTCTGAAAATGATGAGAGAAGTGAAAGGTGTCTTCATTTTCTCAAAAATAATTATCCACAAGCTATAGTCTTTGTTTATGTGCTCTGTGTGTGTGTGTGTGTGTGTGTGTGTGTGTGCATGTTCCATTAAGCGCCAATGGAGGGAAGTGTACTCAGCATTAGAAACCTGGAAAAAGGATAAAGACTATATAAACAAAATTGATGAACAAATCATTAATCCAAAATAATGACATTTTTTGGGCATCTGACACTGGTGTTCAAGTGTGTACTATGGGGGGAAGTTATGTCCTTGGTATCCTCTTTTTATATCACGCAAGTAATTAAATTTCACGAGTTAAATTTAGAAAACTTCCATCTTTTGTCATCCTTCCTTCTTCTTTATTTCAAACTAGTTGAAAGAAAATATTACATTCTTTCTGAGAACCAGATATTTGAAATATGCTTCCTTCCCAAGGACTAAAAACGTTGGAGACAATCTATCCTGTTGTGCCTTAGAGAAAGGTAACGAGATGAGGAATAAGAAGTGGCGATTGTGTAGAAGTAATGCCTATCCATTATCTCACCGTGGCGAAGGATGAAACAGAGCAAATGTACATAATTTCATTACATATCCTTGAGTGCAAAAGGAAGCTAGCTAGAATATAACAGGAAAGTGACCCAGCTAAATTCTGCATGATGTCATCTCCAGTCTTGTTACAGAACAGAAGAGGGCACTCACCTCCTACAAGTGCTAAACTACCCAGAGCCAGAAATTGAGTATTTCTTTAAAGATGCAAAAATGAGAGATTCACTTCTAATGTATCATTTATCAGAGTAGCCCAGCATATTTTAATGATACATGATGAACTGTTAATGTTTTGTAATATAAAAAATCAAAATGTGCAACTACTTTTGTGGTAAACCAAGACATTAAATGGATTTGTAAAAATATTAATAATAACAGCCTTTTCCATAGTTTCTTATTGAAATAAGGATATTAGAATGATATCATTTCCTGGGGCCAACAAGTGGCATGGTGGTTAAAGGCGCTGGACTCCCCCACATGGCCGACCATGGTTCAAGTCTCAGACCTGGTGGCTTGCTTTCTCACTTCCTCTCTCTTTCTCTCTCTGTGTCTCTCTGATCAAACTGGAAAATAATAATGATAATAATAATAAATAAAGTTAAAATAAAATAATTCTTAAAAAAAAATGATATCATTTCCTTGTATTTATTTTTCTTATCTGTTATGAACAAAAGAAAATCTAGAACTACTTTCCCAAATTAACTATAACAACAATTTGACTAAGGGAAAGTTTAGGACGTTCTCCAGGAAATTCTCTCTCTCTCCTTCTCTCTGTCATCTCTCTTTATATATGTGTGTATGTACATAGACAGAGATAGTTAGATTCAGATACAGGTAAATAGATGGTACATATAGATATAAATATGATTACATATGAATGTGCATGTACACATGGGTGATCTGGGCATTAAATTAATTGTGACATCAAGTTACGTAAATTTTTAATAAAATAAATATATTCTAATGGAAATAGAAAAAAATATTAGGAATCCAAAAGGAAATAGATGGAACTCTCAAATGGGGCCTACTCAAAGGGGTTTATTCACCAAGGATTTCATTTAAAATGAGTGGTGACATGAATGGAAGCCAACATGCATGGTGCAGGAACCCTGGCCTCCTGGAAATCTGCAACAGGTTACAGGAATTGTGGGGATAAGAGTTTCCATAAGAGCCAGCTTGAGGGAACATGTCTGCTCCAGGGAAAGAAACAAGGGAATGGCGTTAAGTATCCTGGCTTCCTAGATAAATATTAAAACAAAGGCAGGCTCCCATGTGGAGTGCACGTGCTCAAAAGGTATCTTGCTGAAGTTGTAATTCTTGACTTGGCAATGCTGTGACGGCATATTCGTACCCTGTCAAAACCAGCTGTGATTTGTAGCTGTTGATCAACTACAATAAAATGAAAAATCCAGTATTCTGAAAATGATGAGAGAAGTGAAAGGTGTCTTCATTTTCTCAAAAATTATTATCCACAAGCTATAGTCTTTGTTTATGTGCTCTGTGTGTGTGTGTGTGTGTGTGTGTGTGTGCATGTTCCTTTAAGCGCCAATGGAGGGAAGTGTACTCAGCATTAGAAACCTGGAAAAAGGATAAAGACTATATAAACAAAATTGATGAACAAATCATTAATCCAAAATAATGACATTTTTTGGGCATCTGACACTGGTGTTCAAGTGTGTACTATGGGGGGAAGTTATGTCCTTGGTATCCTCTTTTTATATCACGCAAGTAATTAAATTTCACGAGTTAAATTTAGAAAACTTCCATCTTTTGTCATCCTTCCTTCTTCTTTATTTCAAACTAGTTGAAAGAAAATATTACATTCTTTCTGAGAACCAGATATTTGAAATATGCTTCCTTCCCAAGGACTAAAAACGTTGGAGACAATCTATCCTGTTGTGCCTTAGAGAAAGGTAACGAGATGAGGAATAAGAAGTGGCGATTGTGTAGAAGTAATGCCTATCCATTATCTCACCGTGGCGAAGGATGAAACAGAGCAAATGTACATAATTTCATTACATATCCTTGAGTGCAAAAGGAAGCTAGCTAGAATATAACAGGAAAGTGACCCAGCTAAATTCTGCATGATGTCATCTCCAGTCTTGTTACAGAACAGAAGAGGGCACTCACCTCCTACAAGTGCTAAACTACCCAGAGCCAGAAATTGAGTATTTCTTTAAAGATGCAAAAATGAGAGATTCACTTCTAATGTATCATTTATCAGAGTAGCCCAGCATATTTTAATGATACATGATGAACTGTTAATGTTTTGTAATATAAAAAATCAAAATGTGCAACTACTTTTGTGGTAAACCAAGACATTAAATGGATTTGTAAAAATATTAATAATAACAGCCTTTTCCATAGTTTCTTATTGAAATAAGGATATTAGAATGATATCATTTCCTGGGGCCAACAAGTGGCATGGTGGTTAAAGGCGCTGGACTCCCCCACATGGCCGACCATGGTTCAAGTCTCAGACCTGGTGGCTTGCTTTCTCACTTCCTCTCTCTTTCTCTCTCTGTGTCTCTCTGATCAAACTGGAAAATAATAATGATAATAATAATAAATAAAGTTAAAATAAAATAATTCTTAAAAAAAAATGATATCATTTCCTTGTATTTATTTTTCTTATCTGTTATGAACAAAAGAAAATCTAGAACTACTTTCCCAAATTAACTATAACAACAATTTGACTAAGGGAAAGTTTAGGACGTTCTCCAGGAAATTCTCTCTCTCTCCTTCTCTCTGTCATCTCTCTTTATATATGTGTGTATGTACATAGACAGAGATAGTTAGATTCAGATACAGGTAAATAGATGGTACATATAGATATAAATATGATTACATATGAATGTGCATGTACACATGGGTGATCTGGGCATTAAATTAATTGTGACATCAAGTTACGTAAATTTTTAATAAAATAAATATATTCTAATGGAAATAGAAAAAAATATTAGGAATCCAAAAGGAAATAGATGGAACTCTCAAATGGGGCCTACTCAAAGGGGTTTATTCACCAAGGATTTCATTTAAAATGAGTGGTGACATGAATGGAAGCCAACATGCATGGTGCAGGAACCCTGGCCTCCTGGAAATCTGCAACAGGTTACAGGAATTGTGGGGATAAGAGTTTCCATAAGAGCCAGCTTGAGGGAACATGTCTGCTCCAGGGAAAGAAACAAGGGAATGGCGTTAAGTATCCTGGCTCACTTTCCTAGTTTCTTCTGATCTTTAGAGTGAATGGTAAAGGCGCTGGACTCCCCCACATGGCCGACCATGGTTCAAGTCTCAGACCTGGTGGCTTGCTTTCTCACTTCCTCTCTCTTTCTCTCTCTGTGTCTCTCTGATCAAACTGGAAAATAATAATGATAATAATAATAAATAAAGTTAAAATAAAATAATTCTTAAAAAAAAATGATATCATTTCCTTGTATTTATTTTTCTTATCTGTTATGAACAAAAGAAAATCTAGAACTACTTTCCCAAATTAACTATAACAACAATTTGACTAAGGGAAAGTTTAGGACGTTCTCCAGGAAATTCTCTCTCTCTCCTTCTCTCTGTCATCTCTCTTTATATATGTGTGTATGTACATAGACAGAGATAGTTAGATTCAGATACAGGTAAATAGATGGTACATATAGATATAAATATGATTACATATGAATGTGCATGTACACATGGGTGATCTGGGCATTAAATTAATTGTGACATCAAGTTACGTAAATTTTTAATAAAATAAATATATTCTAATGGAAATAGAAAAAAATATTAGGAATCCAAAAGGAAATAGATGGAACTCTCAAATGGGGCCTACTCAAAGGGGTTTATTCACCAAGGATTTCATTTAAAATGAGTGGTGACATGAATGGAAGCCAACATGCATGGTGCAGGAACCCTGGCCTCCTGGAAATCTGCAACAGGTTACAGGAATTGTGGGGATAAGAGTTTCCATAAGAGCCAGCTTGAGGGAACATGTCTGCTCCAGGGAAAGAAACAAGGGAATGGCGTTAAGTATCCTGGCTCACTTTCCTAGTTTCTTCTGATCTTTAGAGTGAATGGGTACATGTGGACATGAAAACAAAAGAAGAAATAAGTATCTGTTGACCAGAAGAGTTGATCATGGTAATTATTAGTCTAAACAATATTTCTGTTTCTTCCCTGAATGCAACAAAATGACTGCACTTTCTGGATATTTCTGGCCCAGAAATACCATGTTCCAGAACATTTGATTATCAACTTGAAAACTTCAGAACTCTTTTTCCCTTCTGACATAGTTACCAACTATATTTCAGTTGATGCCAGCTTCAGCAGCCCTGACAGACCACGATGACCAGAGAGCCCTTGACTTGGAACACACACGTTGAGACACAACCAATCCCTTGCTATGTGAAGTGGGTTACATTTCAGAGCTGTTTGTTAGCACAGTGCTATGTGGTCAATTCAGACTTAAACAATGTCTGTCTTCAACATATTGGGTCATCGGAAAAGTCATGATGTATTTTTTTCTGTTTTTCTATGCAAAAATGTGTCATGACTTTTCTGACAACCTAATAGATTCCACTGTATCGATGATGTTAAAAACCTGGAAATGTGTCTCTATCAACATATGTTCATAGTTGTTTTTGCTTCGCTTTATTTTGTCTTAATACAGTGTCCTAATTAAAGTTTGTCTAAATCTACACTTCCTTACCCATGTTCAGGGAAAAAAAAAAAAAAAAGTTGTTCTAGGATGTATTTGTAGCTGTTTCTCTTCATAAAGCTTCTATACTTCGGGCCAGCAGGTGGTAAGGCATGGTGGTTAAGGTGGCTGGATCCCACATGGACAACTTCACAGTTGTAGTCCTGAACCCAGGGCTTGAAAAATTCCCCAGGGGTATTTTTTAGGCATTTGTGCATGTATGTCTGAAATCCAGAGAGGAGAATGGAGGAGAAGGGATTGTGGCATGGTCATCCCCCTGGGGGTAATTATTTCTCACTTTTCCTTTTTGTCTCCCTCAGCAGTGAATGCACAAGCATTTTGGGAAAAAAAATTAAGTTCTACACTTTGATAAAATTGATAAACCCTGTGTACTCCAGACCTTTCTTAGTGAGCAATACTATTAAGGACCTACAGAAGAGCTTACAGTTAAAAAGCTGGTATAAATTTAAGCAAAACTTCTTGGACTACTGATGAAGAAATCAATCCTTCCATAATAAAAACAGCATCGCATTTTAATAATTTGAGAAAGAAGGTTAAAGCCCAACACATTGAGGCCAGGCGTAGTGTAGAAGTGGCCCAGCTAAACTCACGTGGGAAGGGAGCTGGGCTCACATCCTGGGACCTCCCTGAACAAGCCAGGTGTGCCACCAGTGCCCATGGTCCAGGAGGGGAGATGGAGGTAGATCATGGAGAAACTCTCTCCTAATTCCCTTTGTATCTTTCTCTCTCTAATAAACTTATTAAGAAAAAAGGAAGTCCAGCACATTGATTGCTCTGTTACATTTATCAGGGCTGCCCTTCCTGCTACCGTCCACATCCCTCCATCTCTGATTATGAAGACCTCATTGTTCTTTCCTCAGCAGTTTAGTGATAAGAAATAGAACTGAATTGGGGTTTAATGCGTTTTTGTTTTTATAGGTTCCAGGTACTGAACACAGGTATGTTCCCAGCAAACTCTAGGCCTCTAGTGAATCAACTCATGCAGGCAGATGACTAGATAACTTGGGCCAGGCTACTCTCATCAGGTACTCTACATCTGAATCTCTGTGTATCTTAGCTAGAAAGACTACAAAATAAGTAAGTAGATGGTAAGGGAAGAGCTACAAAGCCATTCTATCCTGCCGGAGATCTGGAGATCTGCTTCTGGCTCAGTGTTATTGGGAAGGTGGAATAAGCTGGGAGATGAGAGGGAATTCGGGACTGTTCTGCAGTTACCACCTTCCTCGTGTTTTCAAGTGGCTGTAATAGATGGCACGTCCTAGATTCAGGGGACCTGGGCAGGACTAACACACCTAACGTACGAGTGAGGACATCGTTCTTTCTACTAGGTATAGATGTGATGCATCAGCTTTAATGACCATTAGTTTTCTGTTTTTCATTTCTTTATTTTAGCTTTTTTTTTCCCCATAGCATACATGTGCTCACTAGAGAGAGACAGAGAGAGAGAAAATGAGAAATCACCCACTACAGGGGATAACCACCCCACAATCCCTTCTCATCCAGTCTCTCTCAGGATTTTGGGCATGCATGCACACACACCTGGCATGATTTTCAAGTCACTGGGTCCAGGACTCGAACCACAGTCAGCCATGTGGGACTCCAACTCATTTATCACTACACCACCTCCTGGCCCCAACCTTTAGTATTTTTATTTTATAAAATGTAATAGTGACATAATATATAATGTAATATAAAATATAATATAGTATCAATCATGTCTAACAATGAGCATTTCCATTGTTTCTATATTTTGATATTATAAAAGTAAATATGACTAAAAACGAATGTTTTTGAATGTTTGACCTTTTGCCTCAGTGTAAATTGTGAGAGACGGAAAGCTTGTGAAAGATAATGCACAAATACATTCCGATTTGTAATGCTAGGCCATATTTCCTATGTTCCCACTTACATTTTAATGTAATAAACTTTTAAAGATAGAGCTAATTATCCTGTTGAGAGGTAATCTCTTTACCTCCATATTGCAAGGGAATTACTAACCATATTTTTGGAGAATATCAGATTATTTATAATAAAATGTCTAAATTCTTAAAATTTGTAGTCAAACATCACTTGTCTTCTTTAACTTTACCAACAAAAATATAAAATCTTTTTCAAAAAATGAGAATTTATATTTAAAAATCATTATTTCTACCATAAGCTAAGGTTTTCATCTGAGAGATCATACTGAACTTAATTCACAATTTGCCCTTCTTAATTTTAAGACACTTTGTTCTCATGTGTTCCTTTGACTTGGTATAATCATTAGCTACATGACAACGATCTTTGTGGCTTTGCTGTCTAATAGAGAAGCATAAAATGCTGGCAAGATTATTGTTAAATGCATACTCCCCTCTGGATATGTAAGCATACAAGCCGCAAGTCATGTGCATTTTGATGTATATTTTAACCCAGTGAAAGTAACTGGGCTCCCCTGGGACTAAGGCCCCTGCAGCTGGTGCTCTGGGCTGTGCCTACGGGGTGGGCAATGTGTAGATTGCTCCGGGAAAGAACTCCAGCCTGGGAGGAACGGCCAGTGTCCTGAGCTTCCCCTCCAGCTAAGTAGAACCTCAGCGGAACAAAGCCTCAGAAGTATGGCAGGAAGACAGTACTCAGGCCCAGGAGACATAACTGTGGATGCTACTCAGTATGCAAATGCGCTAATCACTTACTCGTGCAATCTATTTTGTGTACTCCAAAATGCACCTATTTCCTAATTCTAGTTTATATGAGGTATATAGAGCAGCTATGTTTGCCCTCAATTCATCATGTTTGGGTAGCAGTTTCAAACATTTCTGACTTACTCTCCCTAGTCTCCTTTGTCAAAGTCCCCACTTCTTCACTGGCCAGCCTGCCTTGTCAATATTCCTGTCTACAGGAAACCAGTTCAGGAAATATTTATTGGAACTGTGTTTATAGAAAAACATCTATATAAGACATAATTCCAAGAAATAAGTTAAAGGCTGGCAATAGAGGTAGGCAATTACACAATGCAATAAAGTATAACAATTTTAAAAGCATAAGGTGACTTAAAAAGCAATTGTGCTTAAATTAATAGACAGTGGAGATGTTTGGACATACTTTTTCAGACAAGATAAGATCTGAGCCAAATTTTTACTTTTATTTTTATTTATTTATTTTTCTAGGTGTGTGCACTCACCAGAAGAGAGACACAAAGAGAGACAGAGAGAGGGAGACAGAGAGAGACAGCAGTCCATAACGGGGCATGGTCAAGTCGCAATCCTTTCTTTTCCATGTCTCTATTCTGTCTGGATTTGGGGCATGCACACAAACATGCTCCATATTTCTCAAGCCCTGGTGGATGAGACTGAAACCACAGTCAGCCATGAGGGACACAGCTCCCTTAACCACTAGGCAGCAGGCTGGCCCTCTGAGTCAAATCTTTAAGAACAGGTGGAGCTTATCAGTGAGGACAAAGAAAGTTTTTGAAAATACCAAACAGCAAGCACATAAGGCATGAAAATATAAAACAGGATATTGTAAGAGAAATCTAAGCACCAGTGTAAAGTGGATGAGGCTGGTGATTCTGGGCTTTGAGGGTTGTACATGACACAGGTTGTTAACCTGTAAGGGCTATTGCTATCACCTTTTAGATACATCACATGATCAAAGTTACTGTGGACAATAAATTGGAGAAGAAAACTTTTGTGGGGATAAACTATTAGTTTATAGTTATAAATGCTAAACTCAGATGTTTTATAAATCTGAACAAGGGCATTGACATTACAGTCAGGTATAAAAGGGTAGATTTGAGACATGTTGAAAAGGTAACGTCAAAAAGACTGAAGTAGATGGTGGTAGGAGGCAGAAACAAGAAGAAGGTATAGTGAAGGAGGTATAAATAAGTATAAAATAAAACCCAGAATTTCTAAGGCCTTTCTGCCTTTGGCACAACCATGTGTAAAATCTGCCAATGCCTTGTAATTTTTCATGTAAACTGGACGCCTCCAATACTGGTCTGTATATTAACTTGAATATTGGACAATGAAATAAATAATTAGTAGTTTAATCTCAAAATACTCAATATCTACTCCCAAAGTCCTTTTTATTCCTTTTCTATTCTTACTGGTGGCTCATCATCTTCCCAGTCTAAAAGTGAAACTAAGTAGAATGAGAGAATGAAAAATAATCTGGAGTTTCAAGACTTGAATTGAACTTTCATTGAGCACCAAGGCCCATAGATCCTCTCTCTTAAATACATCCGGACGTTGTTCTCGCATACTGACTTCCATTATTGAAGCCTTTGTTTAAATTGTTTGGACTATTATAACAGTCTCCTAAATTATTTTCTTGCCTATATTTTTATCTCTTTCAGTAAATTTTCCAAATTGCTGCTAGGATGACTTTTCTAAAATGTAGCTATGACTTGTCACACTTGTGCTAACCCTCTTGAATCTTCCCCTCACAGATACACTTCTAAAACTGTGTTTTTACCCTAACATCTAAAGGATACAATCCAAACTCTTTAAAATGGAATAGAAGATCCTTGGGAATCCAGCCTCTACATACATCTCTAACCTCATACTCCTTCTCCATTCTTGGGAACTCACACAATAGTGATCCGAAGTAACTTTGGCCCTCTTGTCTAAGGCCATAGTGAGCTCCACAGACATGGCTATGCTGCTCATTTTTTTCACTACAGCCCTTTCTAGTCCTCCATTCTTTGACTCTCTGATAAATTCTCAATGCCTTCTTCATACATTTTGATGAAGCATTCCTTTTCCACAACATACTTTTATAGTCTGTTACCCTGACTTGGCACGTTCAATTTTGTACAATGTTATAGTCCTCAGACTCCTCTATTACTGCACTCACTAAAGAGGAGTGTGATGATGTTTACACATACATCTCTGCTGGGCACAGAACACTCTTATTAATTTGAACTAGTTCCTAATACCCAGGTACTTTGGATCTTATAGTCATTGGCAAGTGAAATACTGGGTTGTCAGAAAAGTCATGATGTATTGTTCTATGCAAAAATGTGTCATGACTTTTTCGGTGACCCGATATTTAAGGAAATTTAGTTTCAAGAAGAGATCTGAACATTTCTTACCTAAGTTCAATATAAAAATGAACCTTGAGATTATATATATGTATGTATACATATATATATATATACACACACATATATATAAACTACATATAAATGCAGACACATGCATCATGTTCAGAAACACAAACAAATTAAAGTATATTTCAGTAAAACACATTGAGTGGAGGAAAGAACCCTCTGAGGAAATATTCAGTAATTAAATTTCTCTGATTTAAGACAAAGAATAATATCCTTGGTGAATATTACAGAATGTAAAGCCTACATTTTCTCTGTATCAGTATCTTTTTCTCACCCACCATGTAGCCCGTGCTCATAGCATACCCCAGCCCTTCCCTAAGCAGTATTTTCCTTTAAGTAACAGGACACATGCCTGCGAATAAGAGAATAGTCTCCCTATAAGAAATACCCTGGACACTGAGGATCCAAGATGGCTACCATAATGACTTCTGGAAGATCCCAAATCTCATAATGATATAATGTGCATGATAAATGACACACCGACCAGTGCTATAACAGTTTATAGTCAGAAAAAGCAACTGAAAAATTCCTTACAAGGAAGAAGAGAGGTGGAATTCCAAAAGTCGCCGACTTTTCCAGGAAGAGCTTTATCTTTTCCTTCCCTCTATGATCCTATCCCAACCCATCACTACCCCATTTGCTAGAGTTTAAACTCTTCAACTCAATATGAGTGTGATGTCAACTTGTGAGCTCATCCCTGCTTCTCTATTCCATGGCCACTAAAGAAAGCTTGGGCCATGACACCCAGTTTCGGTTTTGTAAATTGGTTCCACGACACCATAGAGCAAACGATTTCATCTTTGGGAATATATTAAAACTTGGTAACATTTTTGCATATTTTTCTGGCATATTTTTGGGTGTTCACATGTTTTCTTATTCCTAACCTCTAACATGTTAAGCATTGCCACTTTTCAACAGATGCTTCCTTATTTCACTCTTATTTATATTATATTTTATGCTCTAAGACGATTAAAAAAAATAATAATTAAGTTTGTGTTGATAAGCTTTCTAAGCAGTGAGCTCTAAATCTGCCTATCATCTGAAATAAATAAACACAATTTCCATGACTGGAGGGTGGCCATAAATCTACATCCATAGTCTTCCTAGAAATGGTTGGGCGATGTAGATTTCTAAGATTGGTTACATTAAAGTTATTGATAGATAGTGCCACCTTGTCTTATTTTTATCTGTCTCACTGAACAATTATAAGCATCCATATTAACAATTTGATCATATAATTTAGGATATTATTTACCCTGTCTTAGTCTCTGAAACACATATCAAGTCATCTTTATTCCCTGTGGCATCCTAGCAAGCTCATTTCTCTCCTTCTGGTACTTGTAGACAGGCATTTACAAGATTCATTGCCCATTTCCTTCCTATTGCCTTCTGTTTTATTTCTTTTACAAAAAAAAAAAAAAAAAAAAAAAAAAAACACTCATTCTTTTTTTCGACTTCCCTCCCA
>NW_006159808.1:1600599-1677293 GCF_000334495.1 Tupaia belangeri chinensis | reverse complement strand
GCTGTTTTATTTCTTTTAAAAAAAAAAAAAAAAAAAAAAAAAAACTTCACGCATTTCTTATATGTCCTTCCCATGTAATGTGCAACTCTAGAATTTTGAGTTTATAAATACTCTCCCAAACAGTTAATACGATCTTAAAGGAAGAGTCTGTCTTTGTGTTTGGAAATGTACACTTAATCGAGAGCTATACTGATTTATTTTTATCCTAATTATCTTTCTCTCCATTTTGCTTATCATTTTCTTTCATATTTCCCATTTATGACAAAAAAAAATCTTGGAACAACACCGATTATTGTTATAATTATTTGAGTTCTCTGAATTATTCTTACTGTGTAACCCTTGGGTCACCGGATAAGTCATGAAGTATTTCTCTATATAAAAACACGACGTGATTTTTCTGACAACTCTATATCGTTTTTCTGTGTTCCATTCCTCCACCCCAACACCTCCTCCACCTTTGTTCTTTCAGTTTTTAGAGTTCCTTATTACCTATTTTCATGGTTTCTTGAAAGAGATAATAATTCTTTTGTTTTTCTTTTATTTTTAAGAGATATTTTTGCTATAGGGTGTGTGAACACGCCAGAAAGACAGAGACAGAGAGGTAGAAAGCAAGAAATCACCCCCCCCCCCAAGGGAGATGGCCACACCACAATCCCTTTTCCTCCAGTCTCCTCTCGGGATTTAGGGCATGCAAGAACATGTGCCCAACATGAGCTTTAAGCTGCCGGGTCTGGGACTCGAACCATGTTGACTATGTGGGAGTCCAGCAACGTAATCATTATGCCATCCGTGGTCCCAAAAGAGTTAATACTCTTTTTAATAAAATTTCAATTCACTATTATAATTCTACCAGAAATTTTAGGGCATCTCAAAAGTAGTAAATATACATTATGCAAATATTAATTAAACTATAGTAACCACAGTTTTTCTTAATTCTGATTCACATAGAAATCTAATGAAAATCACTATTTGCAATATAAATAAAATTGTACAATATAAATAAAAAAGATAATCAGAATTCAGATTAAAAGCAGTTAAATTTCCAGTGTTACATACAATTAAAAAATAAGATTTCTGGGACCAGTGATGGAGTAATGGTCACATCGCTGGACTCCCACATAGTCAACAACAGTTTGAGTCCCAGACCCAGTGACTCAAAACTCATGCCAGGTGCGTGTGCATGTGTGCGTGCCCAAGACCCCAAGAGGAGAATGGAGGAGAAGGGACTGTGGCGAGTCCATCTCCGGGACGGTGAGGGGGGTTCAGTTTTCTGTCTCTTTGTCTCTCTCTATCTCTCTGGCGAGAGCACACACCCTACAGCAAAAATCTCTTAAAAATAATAATAATTAAAAAAAGACTTCTTATTTCTGGTCTGGCAGGTAAGGAGCTTAGAAGTCACCAGTTTAATCTAGTTTTTTTTTTTTTTTTTTTTTTTTTTTTTTGGGAGGGTTTTTTCTATATATTCCAAGGACATTTATTTGTTTGTACAAGTTTTTGCTATAGAGTCCATGCATTCACCAGAAAGACAGAGAGACAGAAAGCGAGAAATCACCCACAGGGGAGGGATGGCCACACCACAATCCCTTCTCCTCCATTCTCCTCTCAGGATCTTGGGCACACACGCACACGTGCCTGGCGTGAATTTAAGCCTCTGAGTCCAGGACTCGAACCACAGTTGACTACATGGGAGTCCAGCGATGTAGCCCTTTCGCCATCTGCTGGTCCCAGTCATCACTTTATTTTAACAGCAAATAAAAAGCTAAACAAACTGAAAAATCAACAACTCTTCTGAGATCTGGCAAAGAAGAAGACAAACCGCTGCTCCCAGAAACAGAAAGACACGCGATGACTACTGACGTCTTGTGAGTGAAAAGTCCCCACGTTCCCAGCCAGTTTACTAGGGCCCAAACTGCTGGGCTCGGCAGAAACTGGCCTACTTGCAGGGAAGGCAACGCCCAACTCCAGTTCCTCCTAACCTTCCACATGGAAGTCAGGAGACAAGCAAGGAAGCCCCTTGGGCCTCAGTTCCACGGAACGGCGGTGGCGCTGGTTGGGAGGGCGCAGGCTCACCACCAGACGGAGGTCTCGTCCAGGCCCACCCTCCACAGCACTAAGGGCTCTCACTGCAGTTTTCACCCATACGGCATATCCAGATTTCACCCCACAATTACAACGTCTAATTAGAGGTATAACAAAGCATAATACAAAGAAATTGGGCCTAGCACCAAGTAGTTACAAAGTATCATAAAAATTACAAAAGTATAATTAAAATGTTAATAAATTAATGTCTAAAGAACGGAACAAGCATCAGAACCACAAATGGCAGACATGTTGAAATGATCATACCAGAAATTTAAAAAAGCAAAATAAAACTATGATGAATATGTTAAGGGCACATTCGGTAATAATTCTACTAGGTGTTTGCTGGGGGATAAGCCTATATAAGTTGACGTCTTTTCCTCTGCTCTGGCTACCGAGCGTGTAGGACATAATGCGATGTGTGGTGCTGAAGAAGACAAATATCTCTATGTGCATGACTTGATGATCACACACTGCATGGGCCGTGAGAAACCATACCCACGAAATACAATAATAAATACATTTTTAAAAATATGTTAAGGTCTTGGGAACCAGCAGTTAGCGTAATGACTATGTCGCTGGATTCCCACGTAGTCGACCGCGGTTCGTGTCCCGGACCTGGTGGCTTAAAACTCACGCCGGGCGCGTGTGCGTGCGTGCCCAAGATCCCGAGAGGAGAATGGAGGAGAAGGGATTGCGGCGTGACCATCCCCCCTGGGGGGTGATTTCTCGCTTTCTGTCTCTATGTCTCTCTCTCTCTGGCGAGCACACGCGCCCTTTGAAAATCTCTCCAAAAATAATAATAATAATAAAAAAAAATGTTAAGGTCTTTAATGGGGAAGTAGCCCACATGCAAGAAAAATGGGGAATGTAAGCAGAGATACAAACTCAAAGAAAGAATTAAGAAGAAATGCTAAAGATCGAATGCACTGTAACAAAAATGAAAAACGTATTTAATGGGCTCACTAGTATACTGCATTTCTGGTAGGTAACTAATGATTTCCTTTGGATCTTCTTTTATTTAGTTTTCAGATGCATCATATTGCTCTATCCTTTCTTAAACTTGAGTAGATTTTTCCTTATTTGGAAATGAATGCACTTTAGTTTGAATTTTCTTCTAAATGGTATAGAGTGAAAATAAATAGAAGATGTAGACGCTAACATTTTAATTCTTGTAACAGTTATTTTAGAAAGAAGGGAAGGTGGGGATCATGCCCACTGAGCACAGCTGTCAGCCCGAGGGACACTGTTCACCACACCAGCCCGGCCCACTTCTTCTGGCGGCAGTAGGGAAGTGACGGGTCCGTGGTCTAGTTCTGCTCTGAGTTCAGGAGGACATATACCCTGGCTTGATCAGCCTCAGGAATGCCAAATGAGACTAGTTATGTTTAGCAAATATTGGCGATCAGAATCTTCATTTATTAGTTTATAGGTAGAAATATAACCACCAACCGTGTTAGCTAGTCATAACTGCAGTAGGTCCCCTTTAATCAGTAGGTACAGGGCAACCCCACACAAATGTTTAAACCATGGTAATGCCAAACGTCCTTGAGCTTCAGGAGTGGAAGCTACTCCTCTGTGGGGTCCATGCCCCTGCTTCTCAGTACGCCCTCTCTGCCTCTTGCTCACATGCATTCTCTCTCTCTTTCTCTCTCTCTCTCTCTCTCCCTCTCTCTTCCTCCTCTCACTGACTCTTCCTAAACCTGATCGCTGTGTGTTTTACCCCTCAGGTACTTGGGCATCATTCCTATTTCAAGTCTCTAATGATAATTACGATAATGATTGCGAACAGCACTGGGCCATTGTACTGGTAATCACCGCATCTTACAAGAGCCGGGAGGTTAATACGCAACTGGAGAAACTCCTGCTCAAGGCTGCCTGCTGCGTGGGAGTCCAGGAACAGGGCTCTTCCATCAGTTTAGGCTTTCTTGCAGGAGCTGAACAGAGATTCCACAGCCTTGTGAAGGGGACAAGAACATTTTCTTGGACTTGTCTCTTCATTCTGGCTAAAGTCACAGAAAAATTGGGGACTCTTCTGAGCATTAAACAGTGACATTTTTTGAATGGTGAGCAAAAGAAAAAAATGCACGTATTAATTTCTGTCTTCGTGTACTGATAAGTAAATAATTATATATTTTTCTTAATTTGCCAAATTTAATGTTTTAAAAATAACTACATATTATGTGTTAAAATATTAATACTTGAAACTTGGCAGAAATTCTTAACTACTTTTGATATGTGCTGTTAGTGTTCATTTTCAATGTTTTTCCCAGATTTTAGAGTGAAGTGGAATGAAATGTCTTAGGCCTCATAGACAGTAAAATACCCATGCACAATGTATGCACATAAACAGAAATCTAATAAATCTATGTGAATTTTCTACCTAAGAAAAATTAAAATAAATTGTGTGGGTTTAGGGTAGGAGGTGAGATCATGTATCCAGTGTCCACCACCATTTGCAATGCTAAAGAGAAGTGTTGCCACTAGAGGGCAGTGTTTACCTGCAAATCAAAGAGATGCTCTATTTCCCTTTACACAAAACAGGCATTTTACCAACAGTTCACATGCAGATACCCTGTTAATAAATAACTCGGGCGTCACCTCTAATTTGACTTAATTGTTTCTTTGTCTTTGTGCTTTGATGACCATAACACACTGTGATTCAAGAGCTGGTCCCCATCAATTCCCTGTAACATTATTATTTGTTTTAAAAGAGAGGTTTCTGCTATAGGGTGCATGCACTCACCAGAGAGAGACAGACAGAGACAGAGAAACAGAAATGAGAAACCACCCCCCAGAGGGGATGACCACGCCACAATCCCTTCTCCTCCATTCTCCTCTCGGGATTTTGGGTGTGCATGCACATGTGCCCGGTGTGAGTTTTAAGCTGCCGGGTCCAGGACTTGAACCGCGGTCGACTACACAGGAGTCCAGCAATGCAAACATTCCACCATCGGTTGCTCCCCTTTAACATTATTAAGCAGGTTTGGTTTTGGCAGCTTTACTCTTCTCTAGGTTTGCTGCTTGCTATGACGGAACCATTCCTTAACTTTGACCTTCACTTTCTATCAACACAGAAATAATTCCTCAAGGCAGCCCTGTGAGGTCTGTACACACACGCGTGCAGGCCCACACGCACACATACGGATGGGATCAAGAGTGTAGGTGATGCCCTACCTTACAGGGCCTAGTCACCACTCAGAACCTTCGTTTTCCTGCAAATACTAACACGTGGGGCTGGGCTTCCAGCCTGGGGCAAGTTTCCGGAGAGGCAGGAGCGCTGCCACTTCCCAGACCTCCAGTGACTGTGGCATCCTTTCATCCTATGTCCCTTGATGCCGCTTCATGCATGATTTTTTTCAGACAGAGCTTAATTTTAGTGTCCCATGAACAATACCAAGTCTGGTGCCATCTGATAGGCTTCCTCTGCGGGAGAAAACTGTCAACTTTGAAGGTGTTTATTTTGAACTGTGATTCTTTGTTTCTTTGGGATCTACTTTTATATCTTATGAAGAAGGATAAAAACAAGATTTCGGGGCCGGCAGGTGGGCGTGGTGGCTAAGGGCGCTGGACTCCCAATGGCCGACCACAGTTTGGGTCCCGGACCTGGCGGTTTGCTTTTTGTTCTCTCTCTCTCGCTCTCTCTCCCCCGACCCGGTCAAATTAAAATAAATAAATGGATAAATCAAGTTAAGTAAAATAATTCTTCCTTTAAAAAAAATGATTTCAATGAATGTCTGGTGAATTGAAAATACTTTGTATTCAATATGGACATTAAGGAGCTGAAATTAGAGAAAGCAAAGGTTCCGTTTCCATGTGGGTAATTTCTTCAGTCCCAGCAGACTAAAGAAGCAGACAGTGCTGACTGGCTCTGCTGGCATCTCGTTAAAGATGCAGGTACGTACTGTGGCAGCAGCGAAGAAAACGGCACACCCAGCCAATACCGAGTCCTGCTCCATCGAGCAGACACACTGGCCTAATGTTTAAACGATATCAGCTTCACCTTTCCGAAAGCACGTGGTCTCTTTATTCTCTGCAAATTGCCTCAATTCATCACAGGACTGGAAAAGAGAAGGGATTTGCTGAAGGAATGTGCCGTTTGCTTTGCAATGAAGAGGCCTGTGAGGACCAGAGGAGGGAGCCCGGGTCCCCACCAGAGGCCTCACTAACAGCAATGCAGCCTGCTCACGCTAACCGAAAGAGGTCTGCAGTGGCTGTGTGTGCACCCAGCCAATTACATTTTAGAGAAAGCAAATATTGTCTATTACCTGGAAGAAAGTGGGTCACTTCACAGCAAGGGAGTCTAGTCATCCAAAAGACAACAATGCTCAATTTTCAAGTTTTAATTACAGAGCTCCAGAATACATGAAATAAAGACTGATATTAGTGCAAGGAGACAGAAAAATCCAACAGTAATATTTGGAGAGTTCAGCACCACTTTCTCAATCCTTGACATCACAATAAGATATAACTGAGCAAAATATAAAGTACTTGAGCAAAAGCATTCGCCAGACTCGGTGGCTCAAGAGTCCAAGGAAGACCTACAATAACCAATAACACGATGGATGGAAACAATTCTTATTTATTTATTCTTTTTAGATGTTTTTGCTATAGGGCGTGTGCACTCGCCAGACAGACAGAGAGAGACAGAGAGACAGAAAGCGAGAAATCACCCCCCAGGGGGTATGGTCACACGGCAATCCCTTCTCCTCCATTCTCCTCTCGGGATCTTGGGCACTCATGCAGACACGCCTGGCGTGAGTTTTAAGCCACCAGGTCCGGGACGCGAACCGCGGTCGACTACATGGGAGTCCAGCGACATAGTCATTACGCTAACTGCTAGTCCTGTGAGTTTAAACCACCAGGTCCAGGACTCGAACCGTGGTCGACTACATGGGAGCCCAGCGACATAGCCATTATGCCAACTGCTGGTCCCGGAAATAATTCTTAAAGGGAGACTACTGCACAGACAGGATCACTGGGGACGCTGGCCTAGCATGTGTCTGCATGTGGCCAGGGACAAATGAGAAGGGCAGGGACCGTCGGTGTCAGCTGTGAGTGGCTCCCTGAAGAGGACCATCATGGTCCTCAGTGACCTCTGGAGAGAATCCCAGCAGTCTCTGCACTGAGGACTCGGTGGTCACGGTGACAGAAGAGACTGTCCTCAGCTATCACAGCAGAGGACCACATAAGGTTCTGTGGCACCAACTCCCGTGGCCTGGTTCACAGTGCACAGTGGCAACATTCTCCACGGAGATAACCAGCATTGCCAACATGGACACCCTAGAGAAGGAGATACTACGGCACCTCTCGACCCCCTAAGAACTGCCTTTGTACCCCCTGGATCACAGCTGCCAGTGCCCACAATGCCGTGTCACTCTGAGCCCCAGAGCTATGGCTATGCTGTATTCACCAGCTCCAAACCCCAGCTCTGCAGCAGATCTGTGTGTGCCCACACCTCAGGCACTAGAGCCCCTGCTCCCTGGAGCCAAGGTCACTCCTCTATGGCTGCACACTCCGGCTGACTTCTATCTACCCATGCATCAGACGCGAGTGTCACTGCCACCATGAGGGACCCCTCACCCCAGTGTGTTCTGTGATCAGGGCATCAGAAGGTCTAGAGCAGACTTGATCACTGAAGACCCCAGTTTGCTGCTGTTAGAGACACCGCAGTCAAGCAGGTGAGGGCCCGCGATCTTTGCTGATGCTGACCTTAGCTAACGGAGCTGGGTGGAGTCTCCCCAGAACAGGAACTGCCAAACCCCACCCAGCCAATGCGCTCATTCATTCAGAAGACATGGTAATTCTTACCAAAAACATTCCGTAAAGTCTGGGAGAGGAACTATCCCATTAAATGTATAAAGTACACTAAATACACTATAAACAAAAATCAAGGAGACCAGCGGATGGTGGTATGGTTACATCACTGGACTCGCACGTAGTCAACCATGGTTTGAGTCCTAGTCCTAGAGACTTAAAATTCATGCCAGGCACGTGTGTGTGCGTGCCCAAGATCCCGAGAGGAGAATGGAAGAGAAGAAACTGTGGCATGGCCAACCCCCTGGGGGTGATGACTCACTTTCTGTCTCTCTCTCTTTCTGCCTCTCCAGTGAGTGCATGTGCCTTACAGCAAAAATCTCTCTAGAAAAAAATCAAGGAAGCATGACATCAACAAAAGAACATAATAATTTTTCTATAATAAACCCTAAAGAAACGCAGATCCATGAATTGAAAAAGAATTCAAAGTTATTGTTTCTAAGAAACTCAGTGAGCTGCAAGAGAACACATATACACGACAAAATATCAGAAAAACAATACATGAGCAAAAGTTCGACCGAGAGACATGATTAAAAAAAGAGATCAAACAATTCTAGGGCTGAGAAAGACAAGGAGTAACAGAAGGTGTCAGTAGAGGGCATAGACAGAAGGTCTGATGAAGCAGAAGATAGGCCTCTTGAAATTATCCAATCAGACGAGAAAAAGGAGCAAAAGAAAAATTGATGAACAAAGTTTATGAATATTATGGGGCACCATCAAGTGAAATAATACATTATAAGAGTTTTAGAACAAGAGAGAAAGAAAGTTTATTTAAAGAAACAATGAAAGCTTCCCAAAGACAGGAAAATACAAACATCCAGGTACAGAAAGTTCACAGGTCTCCATAAAAATTCAACACAAAGAGAACTTCAGAAGAAGTACATCCAAAATCAAAAACAGAAAGAGAATTGTTAGAGAAGCAAGAGAAAGAAACTTATGTCAGGGAACTCCCAAAGGCTAGCAATAGCATCTTAGTGTGCTGGTGTTGCAATCACAGAATACCTGAGAATGGGTGATTTACAAAGGAATCAGGTTCAGTTGGCTCATGATTCTAGCACCTGGAAAGAAAAGTGTCCCAGCCTTGAGTCATATTTTTTTAAACTCTCATATAAACTCCAAATCCTGGGCCTCTCATGCAGACATACCAAGGTAGAATATCCATTTTTCTCTGGAGTAAGGATAAACTGCATCACTGGTAAGTCAGCCCCCCTAATAAATGCTTTGAACTCAGCACCCTGGCATTTAGTACTTCTTTCTCTGGAATCCCAACATGCTCCATTTTGGGATAGTTCAGGGCACTCCCTTGTGGGAACCCCATTCCGCTGCTTTCAGAACCTCTCCAACTGAGGCAGAACAGCAAGACAGAAAGAAAAGAAAGGAACTGCAAAACAGCTTCCCCCTTCACTAAAAGAAAAAAAATAATGAAAAGGTAAGTCTTAATCTATTACATAAATAACTACTGTAAATGTATTAAATTTTCAAATCAAAAACTTATTAGAGTGGCTGAGTGTATTTTTAAAAATCCAACTATTGGGACCAGCAGCTGGTGTAATGGTTACATCACTGGACTCCCACATAGTTGACCACAGTTCTAGTCCCAGACCCAGTGGCTTAAAACATACATGCCCAAGATCTTGAGAGGAGACTAGAGGAAAGGGGATTGTGGTATGGCCATCCCCCCTGGGAGGTGATCTCTTGCTTTCTGTCTCTCTGTCTCTCTCTGTCTCTCCAGCAAGTGCTCATGCCCTATAGCAAAAATCTCTCAACAACAACAACAAAATCCAACTATTGGGCCAGCCTGAGACATAGGGGCTAAAGTGACTGGTCCTACATGGCCCACATGTGGTTGGAGTCCTAGACTTGACAAACATACTGTGTGTGTGTGTGTGTGTGTGTGTGTGTGTGTGTGTGTACCCAAAATCCTATAAAGGAGGAGAGATGGAGGAAAACAGATCATGGTGTAACATTCTCCACTGGGGGGGGGGGTTGCTTACTCTCCATCTCTCCCTGCCTCCCTCCTCCCTCTCTTCCTGGCTGTCTTTCTCCAACAAACAAACAAGTCCTCTGGCAAAACTTAAAAAACAAACAAACAAACAAAAAAACAACTATTTGATTTGTATGAGAGACTTAACTTCAGCTTTAGTAACACACAGAGATTTGAAGTAAAACCAAAAGTGAGAAGCACTGGGTATACACAAGTCACACAGACTACAAGTCAACAATTGCAACAAGAAACAAAGAAGATTATTACACGATGATAAACTTGGAAACTCATTAAGGAGATATGACAGTTATAAATATATATACACCCAAAATCAGAGCACCTAAATATATTAACCAAATAATAATAGTTCTGAAGTCAGAAATAGTCAGCAACGAAATAATAAAAGGAGTCATAAACATCCTGCTTTTACTAATTGCTACAGACAGAAAGAGTGAACTTTAACGCAATTTTAGAGCAGATGGAACCTAACAGATACACAATACAGATCGTCCATCCAACTGTAACGGAACACACTTCTTCCCAAATGAGCACAAAACATTCTCGAAGACAGGTCATATGTTGGATCAGAAAGCAAATCTTAAATACTGGAACATCAAAATCATGTCTTGTCTCTTTTTTCACTAAAATTACATAAAGCTAGAAATTAATGAGGAGAGTCAGAAAATATACAAATATGTGGAAATTAAACAACACACTGCTGAAAAATCAATGCGTTAAAGAAGAAATGAAAAGGGAAATTAAAAAAGATCTTAAGCTAACCAAACATAGAAACCTAACACACCAAAGCTTATGGGATGTAGGCTTGAGAAAATCTTCTTTGGCCATCAACAGTAAATATTAGGTTGTCAGGAACTCATGATGCATTTATCTATGTATACCATGACCTGTCCAACAACCCAATAACAAACAATTCAATTAGAAAATGGGTCAAATATATTAATAGACATTTCTTCCAGGAAGATAAACAGACAACACACACACACACACACACACACACACACACACAAGAAAAACTGCTGCATGTCATTAGTTATATGGAAAAGCAAATCTAGATCATAATATTAACAATATTTACCTCTTACTAAAATGGCTAAAAGAAAAAAGTAGCTACAACATCAAAGGATAGGGAGGATGTGCAGTGAGGCCTCCAGCAGGGCCTGTGGAAATGTAAAATGGAAATCTCTTTGGCACTTTCTCAAAAACTAAACCTTATGACCTGGCAATTGTATTCCCAAGCATTTATCACAAAAGAATGAGCACTCAGATAACTATAAAACTGTACATGAATGTCTAGAAACTTTATAATTAGCCAAAAAGTGTAAACATCTCAGATGTCCTTCAATAGGTAAATGGTGAAAAATGAACTGTGGATGATCAATACCATAGAATATCACTTAGCAACAGCAAGGGGAAAATTTTTGATACATGCAACAACCTGGATAGATTGCCAAGAAATGATAGTCAGGGGGGAAAAAAGCCAGCTGCAAAACGTTACATACCTACATATTATTCCACGTGTCAATCTTAGAAGACACATTGCAGAAACGGCCAACAGATACTGCCAGGGGCTCAGAAGGGAACGGAGGATGAGTGGAGGCACGTGGGCATGGCCATAGAAGGGCAACCTCAGCGAAACTCGCGGTGACGAAGAGCTCCATCTGACTGCAGCAGTGTGATTACACAGTGGGATGTTACCACTGGGGAAGCTGGGTCAAGAGTGTACAGGGTCTCTCCACATTACTTTTTACAATGGCATGCAAATATACAATGATCTCAACATAAAAATGTTAATTAAAATGTGAAAAATAGCTAACTGGTCTGGATATTTTTCATCTGATTCCTCTCTCCTGTGCAAGAGATTTGGGTTATGTAGAAATCAGCATGGGACACCTCAGAAGGAAAGGAGAAGGCAGGAATTGAAGGGCAACCGTGGAAGGAGCCATTCGTGGGAGCAGAAAAGGAGATGCCTGTGAATGAGGGAGGGGATGAATTTTCAGATGAGGCCACCCGTCCCTGAGTGGAGGAGGCAGGGCACAGGAATGGCACCCTGGCGCGTACTGGGAAGCTGGTCTACACAGGGATGGTGCTGAGAAGATTCTGAGCCTCATTAAAGAACAGAGAAGACCCACCTCGGACCTTCAAAGGACCACCGTGATTGGCCAAGGTGCACGAGCATGTCAGCAAGGCCCAGGACCGCCAACCACAGAGGAAACGGCACGTGTCTTCCAGACTCTAGGAAGATCCTCAAGATCCTCTGAACACATCTGCGTGGAGACAAGAAAAGGGGGGAACTGAGTGTTTCACACGCATTGCATGGAAGGAGCCCGGAGCCTGCTTTCAACTGACTTTAGAAAAATACATGATGTTAGTCTCTGCCGTGGTTACTGCAGCCGTCATTACTGAGTTCCCCTCTGGTGACAAAAAGAAAACTGTATTTGCCAGCAGGTGTCACAGAAACTCTTCTTACTGCTCTACTGCAGAAAGGAAGATCTGCATTAATGTGATTTCAAGAACCCTATTTTCTTTATATTATCTGGAGTAGTCAGACAGCGCTTTGACAAAAGCCCTGGGGGGCTCGGGCAGCTAGGACTTGCTTTCTTGCTTTTGACGGCACAAAGGTGAGTATTTTTACAGTCTAAAAAGAGGGAGGGTTTCTATTTGCTGTGGCTTTTCCTATTTCTCTGCAGAGGCTGAAATGACCATAAAAATCATTAACTTGGGTTGTTCTTAATAAAATAAACTAGATGAAGAGAAAGATTCGAAGGAAATCCGTGTGCAGATGATAGGCAGTCAAATGATTACGCTTTTCAGAGGTAAACGGAGGAAGTGCAGATACCAATGCGTTTCTTACTACATTCATAATGTAATTCAACACGTTTGGTAATACACCTCTGGAAAACGATACCGGAGTAACGTTGCCCTGTGACGTATTCAGGCGCAAGTGAACAGGCTCCCTGGATTTTACGCTGAGGCGTATCTTCCCACTGAATGTGAGACGACCCTCAACAAGTGGGCGCTATTTTCTCACATAAAGGGACAGAAGCGATGTTGTTATATTGAGTTCCTCGACAACCACTTACATCCTTACTTTTTTTAAAGAATGACTTTATTTAACTTTGTTTATTTATTTTAATTTGACCAGAGAGGGACAGTGTATGTGTGTGTGTGTGTCTGTGTGTGTGTGTGTGTGTGTGTGTGAGAGAGAGAGAGAGAGAAAGCAAGTTGCCAGGGCTGGGACTTGAACCAGAGTCAGCCACATGGGAGTTCAGTGCCCTTAACCACCATGCTACCTGCTGGTCCCAACTTTTTATTTTTTATGGACATACATACACATACTAACACACAAGTGTACACATATATATGAATATATGTGTATGCATGTATTTTTAAAAAGATAGAAATTCTATTTTTTACCAAAGGAGACAGGCACATTTGAGAACTGTAATGAGTTGAGTAGTGTCCCCACAAATTCATGTCTACCCAGAAACTCAGAATGGGACCTTATTTGGAAACAGTCTCTGTAATGTAGTTAGATGAGATGAAATCATACAGGATTAACGTGGGCCCTAAATGCAATGACTGGTGTCCTTACATGAAGAAAGAAACCCATAGGGCCGCACAGGAAGAATTTATGATCCTTTGAGAAATTTACATAAAATATTCTAAGAATCATAATGGCAATGCAGATGCGATGACTAATATTTGATATTGTTTGGTTTATGCTTTAAATTAGAGGAGCCATATATAGTACAAAATGTCAGAAATCAAAAGAGAAAATGAACGGGATAAACATTAAAACTAATGTAATTTCATCGGCATTACTATCTTATCACCGTAGACTAGAAGGAATAGCAAGAAATTGTACATTTTACTATTGGGTTGTTGGAAAAGTTATGATGTATTTTTGCATTTTGACAACTTAATATTTCAAATACATATTTCTTAAAAACAGTAAAAGTTATACATGGAGAAAGGGTTGACAGACGTGCAAATGGAAATGTAATTAAAATTATAGACTTCAAAACTACCTACCAGAATACAGGCAAAGAGTGTATAGCACAATGCTAAGGCTGAGGAATAGAGTAAGAGTGAGCTCAGAAAACACGTAAAGAAAACCAAATAAAAGGTACAAGAGAATGCACTTCATTACAGGGACAGTTAGTATAAAAAACAAAGATGTCCACCATGGGCTCACATGACACTGAGAAAAAGAACTAGCAAAACATAAATAATAGTCTGTCTAACTATATAGAAATTTTAATACAATTTTAGTGCATTACCAGGTTAACATGTAAAATATCTTCATTTATTTAGCCATCTAAACCGAGATCAATAATACCGTCTAAACTCCCTGTAGGAGACAAAGAGGCGCATATGGCTGGTAAGGAAAATCTACAAAAACAACGTAAGGGGGCAAACCAATACAGAAGGTGGGACTGGAAGAATGTGGGTTACAGGATACACACGGGGCCCTGGGCACAGGGTTCAAAAATGGGACAGCGGCCTTATGGTGCTTCCACCTAAGATATTTATCGACACATGGCAAATGCTGCGAGGATCTGAGACTGAAATGCAAAAGAAGGTCTCACTGAGGGCCTCGTAAAGCACAAATATGTAACAGGTCCCTCCAAGATAAGCAATTTACATGTTCCTCATTTGTTTTCTCATCCAAAATCTACTTTTAGTTGACTCTAACGTCCACTCCAACTCTTCTATTTCTTTCACACTGTGTTTTATAACAAACTACCAGAGACTGGGTGGCTCACGAGGAATAGAAATTTATTTTTCACAGTTCTGGACAGTGGGAAGGGAGACATGGCTCTAGACACAGGCAGGTTCTATGTCTGCCAGGAGCCCGCTCCCAGTCCCTAGCTGGTCTCTTTTCACATATCCTCACTGGTAGAAGTGGGGAGGACCTCTCTGGGTTCTCTTCTTTAAAGGCACTAGTCCCACCCATACAGGCTTCCCTTCATGACCTACTCACCACCCAAATCCCCCCCTCTAAATACCCTCACACTAGAGATTACATTCAACAGAAGAGTTTGTGAGACACCCAGACATTCAGTCTATAGTATGTGAATGTCTAAACAGACAAATTATGCAAACTACTTTTAAAATAAATACAGTTGTACTGTTGATTCAAAAACATTTTTAATATTTTGATTCTTCAATTAGTTGACTATGGAGGCAGGACCTGCAGATACTGAGGGCCACCTATGCTGAAAACAAGCAGTTCCCACCATTCCACTTCCACCTTCACATGACCCTAGCCACTGTCCTTTCTCCTATGCACCAGGAGCTTCAAAATAGGCCTCCTGATCTCTCTTCCACTTTGTGCTCCATAGCCTACTGTCTCCCAGCATCTGGAGAGCATTGCTTTTATAACACGCGTCAGAGTCCCTTGGTTACTCCTGCAGTGGTTCACCTTTTCACTCAGAGTAAAATCTGCGTGGTTAATCATGGCCCATGAGGCTTGAATAAATAGAAATTAGACAGATAGATGTAGATAGAAAGATAAATGATAGATAAAAAGATAGATGATAGATAGATAATAATACATAGATGATAAATAGATGATAGACAGATAGATGATAGATAGATAATACATAGATGATAAATAGATGATAGATAGATAGATAATACATAGATGATAAATAGATGATTGATAGATGATAGATAGATAGATAATACATAAATGACAAATAGAAGATAGATAGATAGATAGATAGATAGATAGATAGACAGATAGATGATAGATAGAATAAATTAATGAGAACAATGGCCTCTGAAAAGATTCCCATGTCCAAGACCTACTCAGAACCTGTGAAGGTGACCTTATTTAGAAAAGGGTCTTTGCAGATGTATTAAGAATCTCAAGATGGCATCATCCTGGAATATTAAGGTGGGCCATAAAGCCAATGACATGGGGAGAAAGGAGAAGGCTGTGTGAAGATAAAAGCAGGTTGGAGTTATGTAGCCACAAACCAAGAAAATCCTGGAGCCAGAAGCTGGAGGAGGCAAGAAAGACTTTTCCCCTGAGGGGCGTGACCCTACCAACACCTTGACTTTTGAACTTCTGGTCTCCAGAACAGTAAAAGAAAGAAAAAAATCCTGTTATTTTCAGCCACCGAATTTGTTACAGCAGCCTAGGATATGCATACAGATAGAATTCGCATTGACTTTTCAAACCCACAAGGTGTTGTGGGCATCCTGCTGCCCAAACCAATTCAAAAAATACCTGGAATAGATGTATTTCATGTATCTTTTTGCTTTGAGGTAACTGAAGAGGAAGTTCAGGATCTAGATATCTGATTTTAGGCGAAAGAACAGAGATTGGGAGCCATAGAAATAAAAAAAGCTAGTCTCTAGTCAGCTCTGTTGGTGGACCCTGGGGGAGAGAGCGCACACGTGCAGGCAGCCAGAAGCATCAGCGTGTGAGGGTGTGTAAGGGAAGTTCACGGAGCCCTCGCAGCGTCGTTAGTGTCAGAGTGTGACGTGATACAGAGATTGACATGGTCTCTCGTTACTGAAGTTCTGACAACACTGTGAAGGTGGACATACCAGCTACAATGCCTGTGTTGGGGGCAGAAATCATAAACCTCAGCAGGATCTCTTCAAGCCATTGCAGAGGGAGTGTTTGCTAGCTCCATCTGGCTCCTGGTTTCACTGGGGACTGACTCTCTGCTTCACTATTTTTTTGGAAAGAGGAAGAAGAGGAATGGGGAGGGACAAGGCAAGAAAAGAAGGAATCAACCATTCATGTGCAAGGAATAAAACCAAGGGTTTAAGATACTTTTCAAAATAAAGTCCCATGAGCCACTGAACACCTGTAACATTCCTGTGAATAATTCAGTCCCTGTAGGGTGCAGCCTTCATTCCAAGAACTACGTTCTCCATTCTTAAGTCAAGAAGCATTTTGACTTTTAATTTAGCAGAGTCCTTTGTATCCCTGTCAGGTGTAGAGGCACAGGACTGAGTGCTCAATGTCTTGTAAATCACTTAGTGCCCTGGTTGGGAACCTGACCGTGCAGGGTTGTTTGGGGATTTCCCCCCCATTGTCTCAGGCAGGAAATGGTGAACAATTACCCTGGAATTGTTGCAGTGACACTCAGAGCAGAACCAGATTTGCTTAGAAACACACATGAATTGCCTTTGAGGTCTAAGAAATACTTTCAAGTAAGGCTATTACGGAGGAGAGTAGGCAGATGGAAATGAAAAAAGTAACTATTAATGTGACAGTTTCTAAAACGGAGGAGACCTAGGAAATTTGGAGTACGATTATTTTACTTAATTATTACAATATTTCTTCTGAGAGAAATACAAATATAGCTAACTAGTTTCTGAATACAAATTACTATTTAGTGATCATATAATTAGTAGGGGCTTAGTCACAACACATGGGTCCCTTAATTTAAATAATTTGTGTTTTTCATTTTATCTTATTCTGTTTTTTTACTGTGTCCTGTCCACCAGAGGGTCCACATCACTTCTCCTCACTACTGACTCATGGCCCTACTGGGAGCCCACCAGACCTAAGTAGTAGTACATTAAATAAGCCATTTGGAATGCTATCATGATATTCACCATTATGAAGATAATTTTTATCCTATAAAAAGCAACATGGTAACATCACTAATACGAGAAGGAACCATGCTAGCTGTAGGCATTAGACATTGCTGTGTATTCAGAAGTTTGCAGAAGCATTAAAGATAGGCTTAAAAATAATACGCATTACGAATCTGCTGGACTTCGGAATACATGAGCTTCCAGTGTCTCCTATTTCTGACTAGGCAGCGGAAGAGCATGTCTACGTGTGCAGTTTTGAGGGGACAGCCACACTTTAAAATACCTACACACCACTCCTGCTTCTCTGATGGAGTGCTCCTGAAAAGCGGCCTTCATCAAGGATTAGCCCTTAAGATTGCCAAGTGATCTTCAGGGAATCAGAAGTTTAGGACTAACACGGTTACAGAACTGATTGCTTTGGAGTTCATTTTTAGTCTTTAAAACTGATGCCTAATGACATTCCCCTTAAAACGGTGACTATCACTAGTGGCAGCGGCAGCAATCACGGAGTCCTGAATGGCTGAAGAAGCTGGGGGAAACAGAACGGGACATGATGAAGCTGACTGACATTTGCAAAGCCCTCAAAGAGCAACGGAGACTTGAGCTAGTTGTAAGTCTTCTGGTGTACTCATTTAAAAAAATTATTTTTCCTCCTTTTTTTTCCATTCAATCACTGTACATCTTCACTGCTTATGACATAAGTTTTCCCAGCATGCATGCACTGTTCATTAGTCCAGTCGGAGATTCTACCACACACATCGACAGAGAGTTTTCCATTTTTGTGTCTGTTAAATGTTTTGCTTGTTTCCCTTAATTCCCTCGCTAAAATAGTGTTTATTTATTCATAAGCCACTGGTTTTTTGTTTGTTTGTTTTAGAAAATTCTATCTAGATTACCACTACCAAAAACTTAAAAATCTCTCATTTTAAGTAACATCATTTTCTCACCCTTTGTACAATACACACATACCCAAAGTATAGTAATATGCTCAGCTGAAAAAAGACTTGCACATCCATGTTTATTATGGCATTATTCACAATTGCTAAGACATGGAATTAACTCAAGGCTCGAGAACAGATGAGTGGATTGAAAATACATATATATACTTTTGAATACTATGCAGTCATAAAAAACAATGAGACACAGCATTTGATAGGAAGTGGACAAATTTGGGAGATTTAATGTGAAGTGAAGGCAGGCAGACTATGAAAGAGGCACCAGGTGTCCCCACGTAATACATATCGAGTGTCTGCACTCTATGGCAGAAACGAACGTATTGGAAGGTATAAAGCCATGAAGAGCAACTGTGGATACTACAGACAGTGTGGGAGGGCAGTGGGCAATGGGGGGCAGGAGGGAGGGAATTTCAGGGCAGGGGGAAGCCAAATATTTAATTGACACGAAAACAGAAAATTATCTGTTGATGATAATGTGTATGGTAATGTCTTTGACTGCACTGATATGCAGTGCATTCATGCTGGTAAGATTCATTCTGTATTCTGTGGATATGTACAGTGAGGACACAAAAAATCAACAACGTTGGCGATGGACTTAAACATACAATATTTGTAGAACAAGCAGCAAAAATTAGTAAAAAGTTTAAAAATTTGAACCAATGGATACTCATGTATCAATTTACCCAGTAATAAGAGTAGCTCATTTTCTAGTGCACTTGACACATGTACGCTACATTTATAATAATTCTTCTGGAGCTTATATATATTATTATTAGAGTATGATTACTAACACAGCGGCATAAACAGCTACATGTCAACACACACACACACACTCAATAATAGGATACCCTTGATCAGAGAGTAACAGACCAGATTTAATACAGTATTTCAAACAACCAAAACATTAAGCAAGTTCTATGACAAGTTTTTGAGCCTCTGGATAATAGAAATATAAGATATCATCAAAGAAAAAAAAAGGAGAAAGAAATTAAGTGTAACTTAAGATGGATCTGCTTAGTGCATTGGGGGGTTGTCTATTCTGTCCTGTGTAGAGGCAGGACTCATGTGGGACCTGGTAGGTTGGCCTAGTGTGTCCTGAGAGGACAATGACAAAGAGTATGAGAGAAGAGAGAAATTCTCTCTATAGAGAGAATCCAGAGACATCCTGAAGATTCCTCTTAAATATTATTGGGCATGCTGAGCAGCATGTGTGTGACGAAACAAGTCAAAGGTGGAGAAAGATCTACACAATAACAGAGGGAACTGAGCCCAGCACTCACACTGAGCTGGGAAGAATGCATCCTCCACCCCAGACAGAGTGAAAAACCCCATCACACAGGGGCCACTGGGTAAGCCACTCAGAAGAATTTTGCTTACGTAACAGAGAGTAAGCATCCCCAAATTAACACTGTGACTCTATATAATTATAATACTAATTATAATTAGCAAGCAATATTAAATAACTATATTCTATATGTATTCTTTATGTTCAAAACCTCCAATGTCTAAGATAAGAAAATACACTGACTGGAATTGAATAGATAAGATACTTAAAATAATTACAATACACTACATGAAAAAAAAGATTTCTTATTTTAATAAAAAGAACTTGCTGTATCTTTACTCAACATTGTAATTAATGTTGAATTATTGAAACATTTTCTCTAGATGAGAAAATTATGTCTAAAATCTCCATTTTCCTCCCATTTAAGTGAAGGCCTAGTCAGCACACACAAAAAAAAGTAAAAAATAAACAAAGGAGCAAATAGATGAATAAGAAGATCAAGAAAGATAGATAATATATACTACATATGTAGAGAGAGAGACACATAAATATTTGAAAAGGAGAAACAAAATTGTTTCCAATAATTACCAATAAATGGTATTATTACACCCAGAGAAAAATCCAATAGAATTTACAATTTAATAGGATATTGAATTAAGTAAATTATCCACCTCACTTGATACAAAATAATCAATAACACTTCAACAAATAAGCAGCAAAAAATAAAACTAAAACTCTGAATAGAGACAGATGACACCATTAACTAAAAGGGAATCCACAGCTTACAGAAGAATTTGCCAAAGGTTTCTTTGGAGTTGTGTTTTCTAAGGGGATGTATCATCTTTTCACTAGGGATGTAAGTGTTATTCAGAGATGTGTGCCTCTGTGAATGTGTGTGTATTTATGTGTGTGTGTGTCCTCACTTCAGGAGAGAAATTTATTTACAGTAGAAAGAGAACCCACAGCTTACAGAAGGATATTCCAGAGTCTTCTTTGGAGTCTGTTTTCTAGGGAGATGTATTACCTTCTCATTATGGATGTGTATGTTAGTCATAGATATGTGCATATGTGAATGTGGGAGTGTGTGTGCATTTCCACTTCAGACATGATTTTTCTTTTTTTACTATTGAGAATCTGCAGTCTACAGAAGGATTTGCTAAAGGCTCATTTGGAGTTGTGTTTTCTAGGGAGATGTATTACCTTTTCAGAGTACATGTGCATGTGATTCATACCCGTGTGCATATGTGAATGTGTGTATTTGTGTGTGTGTCCCATCTTCAAGACTGAGATTTATTTACCATAGAAAGAATCCACAGCTTACAGAAGGATTTTCCAGATACTTCTTAGATGTCTGTTTCCTAGGGAGATACATTACCTTTGTTGTGTGTGTGTGTGTGTTATTCACACAATGTGTGCATATATTTATGTTGTGTGATTGCGTTTGTGTCTCATCTTCATGAGTGACATTTATTTTGCAATATAGAAGATATTCTTAAGACTTCTACACTAAAATTTATAATACCTTTCAAAATCAATTAAACCAAATAAATTTAAAGTGATACTTTCATGTGAACAGAAAGATAATATCATAAACATCTTCTTTTTTTCAAATTGATTACTATCATAGTCCCTTTGTGTTGTCACAACAAAATTCCTAAGAATGGGTCATTTATAAAGAACAGACATTGTTTTCCCACAGCCTCCGAGGGTAGCAGGCCCAAGCTCAAGGTGCTGGCAAGTCGTTGATCTGTAATCGCTGTCTGCTTCCCAGATGGAACCCTGTTTCTGTAACCTCCAGGAGGGTCATTGTGTGCACATATGGCAGAGAGAACGAGGGAGCAGACAACGGAACCCCAGTTCCTTCGCCGTGCCCTTCGATATTGTCATTAGTCATTCAGGAGAGCTTTACCTCAAAACCTAAACACCTTCCAGAAGGTGCCTCCTCCCAACATGACTGCACTGAGAACTACTTCCCTTTACACCAATTTTGAAAAACATGCTCAGATCATAGCAATAAATACATTTAATGCACTCTTCCTGCAATCTCTGGAATGTTGTGCATATCTGCATGGTGGGGGGAGCTAAAATTATACAACATATAAATTACAATGTCCAGGAAAAGCAAGGGTCACTGCTAGACTGCTAGGCCAGGAGAACAGAAAAGCAAGTAAAGAAAGACATAGGCATCTGACTCAGAACTGCAGAAACTGTGGTCTCTTCAATCAATGGACCAGGTAGCTTGGTGTTCATAGGGAACTAAATCAGTGTCTAGTGAATTGGACACGTATGTGTGACAGGTAAATTCATTAATGACTCCATAGAGAGGAAATGAGTGACCATGCTCTTGATCTAGGTAAAAAGTCCTTAAACATTATACCGAAAGCTCCATTAATAGGAGTAAAATGAAAACTGAATACATTAATATTAATAACTTCTGTTAATAAAAACAGCAGTGGGATATATACATCTGACAAAGCAAACTTCCCCTGATGCATAAGAAGTTCATACAGAGAAGTTGTAACCTCTCACCCCCAACTGATAAAACTCTTCATCAGACACTTCAAACAAAATGGTCTTTGGGTGTAAATAAGCCTAAGAAAGTTGGCTCGCTTTATTGGCCATCACAGAAATACAAGTTAAAACACAAGCCAGAGTCAGGCAGTGGCATGGTGGTTAAGGCGGCAGGATCTCACTGGCAAGGTTCAAATCCCAACCTGGAAATCATGCCAGGTCATATGTACTCATCCCCAAAATCCTGAAAGGAGGGAGGGAGAGAAGAGCAGCGATTGCAGCATGACCATCCCCCATGGGGGTGCCTTCTTGCTTCCTCTTTCTCTGTCTCCAGCAAGCACATGAACCCACTGGCAAAGAAAGAAAGAAACACAAACTAGTATATAGTCAACCAGAATAGCTATAATGAAAAAGAAAGAAACTACCTGTCCGTGAAACTTGGAACAGAGGATGCTAAAAATGCTGATGCAGTGTACATTTACTTAAACCCTTTGGAAGATAATTTGATATTATCAACTTTGCTTTTTATATAACAAATGATTCAGTAAGCCCACATGTACTTATATGCATGGAAAATTCATATTCCAGGACGAGCAGCTGGCATAATGGCTATGTTGCCAGACTCCCATATAGCCCATCATGGTTCAAGTTCCAGACCCGGTGGGTTAAACTCATGCTGGGCGCATGTGCGTGTGTGCCCAAGATCCCAAGAGGAAAATAGAGGAGAAGGGATTGCAGTGTGGCCATCTCCCCTGGGGGGGGGGGGGTTTCTTGCTTTCTGTCTCTCTGTCTCTTTCTGTCTTCCTGGTGAGTGCATGCACCCTATAGCAAAAACCTCTCAAAAAAAAAAAAGAAAAGAAAAGAAAAGAAAGAAAATTCATATTCCTAGATGTATATTCCCACAGACATAAACAAAATTGTTCATAGCATGCATTGCTTTTAATAATCCTAAGATGAGCTATTTTAAAATATAGTTAGATAATACTGATGTATGTTGTATGTATGTATGTATGTATTTATATGCATACACACACTATATCTTTCTTTGAGACAATGTTACAAGGGTAATGTTTCTCTATAAATCCAAAGATTCTAATTTACATTTAATTGTATATTTTTGAATCTTGAAATGCTATTTCAAAAATTGATGGAGAAGAATTAATGCACACTAAGCAAATTTTGACAAAGAGCTGTGAGAGAATCTTGACTGAATAAATATTAAACTATTAATTTAAAAAGAACAATGCTGCTGGCAGATGGTATGTGGTTAAGGCACTGGACTCCCACATGGTGAATGGCAGTTCGAGTCCTGGACCTGACAGCTTGCTTTCTCATTTTCCCTTTCTCTCTCTCTGGTCAAATTTTAAAATAATAAAAGTAAAATTAAACAAAAGAACAATGCTACATAATAGAAAAAATGTAAAATGATGCACACCAGGAGAATAGAAATTTCAGAAAAAGACCTTTGCATTTATGATTATTTAATGAAAAGGGAACATAGTACAGTGGGAAAACAGCAAACAACTAAAATAATGCTGAGAGGATTGGCTATTCATTTTAGGAAAAATATTACAAAGCTACTTTGTAAGATAGAAAGTAATAAATCTGTAAGTTTTAAACCACTACATCTAGCATTTTAGGTTTCTGATATCTACTAATGTTTGTCTCAACTAAGAAGACAAATGTTAGTGATTAAAAGAATGAAATATGCTGGACACCCCATTAATCTTAGCACCAAAAACCTAAAAGATAAACTGACATCAAAGTATACTACGGTCAAACCGTAGAGGAAGTGGACTCAAGTGACAGCTAAACCTCTCTCTCTCTCTCCCTCCCTCCCTCTCTCTCTGTCTGTCTGTCTGTCTGTCTGTCTGTCTTTTTTTAAGAGGCATTAGCAAATCTTAGGAAATTGGAACTCTTTCTGATGAGTCCACAAGGAAAAAGGGAAATTAAAATAAAAGCAGAGCATGTGCTGGGGATTCATCTCGTCACACAATAGAACCCAAAGTGACACACCCTCAGTGGAAACAACAGCCAAAATGAAGCTGCCTCCACGCAGATTTAGAGACTGTGCGCGTGTGTCCTGGATGGTTTGAAGAAGCTCGAGTCTTCAAATTGTTTTAAAGCAAGTCTGGCTGCGAATGCCTTTAGGAGCA
Organism: Tupaia belangeri chinensis; assembly: GCF_000334495.1. NCBI lineage: Eukaryota > Metazoa > Chordata > Mammalia > Scandentia > Tupaiidae > Tupaia > Tupaia belangeri. Next base: position 1,652,918 of record NW_006159808.1, on the reverse strand, counting down.
CAGCAGAGGTGGTTAGATGAATCCTCTACTAATAGATTTTGAAACAGTCAGCACCGGCTCGATGATATCAGGACACAGGAAAACTAGGAACAATGCCTGAGAATAAACTGAACGGACAGTCAGGAGAAGCAGGTTCGTGCAAATTTCAAATGAATACATGACTGTGGGTTATTAAAATAATAGAACTATAGTAGCTACATGTAAATATAAAGGAAAGCTTGAAATTTCCTGGAGGATGCTATTTAAAAAGTGTGATTAAAGGTTGAAAAAGAACCAGTTACAGTATCTGAAATTAACAAGTGTTGAGCACGTACATAAAACAGCACGCATTTAAAATTCAATAGGAAAAGTTTGAATTTTACTAAGGCAGTGTAAGTCCTCTTACATTTACTATGACTAACATTTGGCTAAACAAACAAACAAATGTTTTCAAAAAGCTTTAAGAAGAACCTAAAAATTATAGCAGGTGAGCTGGGAAGGTCCTGTAGCCTGGTGGTTAAAACAGTCAGACTCTACATGGCTGAGTGTGTTTTGTGGGTTTGTTGTTGTTGTTGTTTGTTTTGCTTGTTTGTTTTCTTTAGAGATTTTTGCCATACAGTGTGTGCACTCACCAGAGAGAGAGAGAGACAGTGAGAGAGAGAAAGTGAGATGTCGCCCCTCAGGGATTGTGGCATGTCCACACTGTGGAAGAACTCCCTTCTCCATTCTCCTCCTGGGAACACGTGCACATGCACCTTGCATGATGCTGAAGACACCAGGGCTGGGACTTGAACCACAGTCAGCCATGTGGGAGTCCAGTGATGTAACCACTACGCCATCTGCTACCCCTAGGCTTTTTTAAAAATTATGTATTCAAAAAACCTTTTTTTATATCTTATTTTTCTGATTTTTTACATTCAATCACTACATGTCTTTACAGCACTAAGAATAAGCTTTTCTCAGCATGAATACCCTGTGTGTTAGTCCAGTCAAATAAATTACCATACACATTGTCATCAACAGATAATTTTCCATTTTTTGTCTGTTGAATGCTTTTTTATTACCTTGATTCTCTGCCCCACCATTCCCTGCCCTCCTCCTACTGTTTCTGGTATCCCTAGCTGCTCTCCATGTTTCTGTGCCTTCCGATCTGTTTCTGCCATAGAGTGCAGACATTTGGTATATATTAAGTGGGGACATACAATACCTCTCTTTCATAGTCTGACTTGCTTTGCTTAGCAGTAAATCTTCCATATTCATCACTTTCTATCAAATACCAGGGTCTCATTGATTTTTATGGCTGAATAGTACCCCATAGTGTTTCACTTATGTGCCACACTTTTTCAGTCTACTCAAATCTTGAATCATTGCTACCCAACCAAGGGTAGAGACACTTGGGATTTATCTGACCTTGGAAAGAGATACATTTCCAGTCCAAAAACATTAGGGTGAGAAGCTCCCAACTCTTCTCAAAGGCGCCATCATTCTTCTCCTTTCAATAAGTGGGAGGATGAGTGTTGATCTCCCGTATATCAACACACAAAGTTCAGGTCTCCACCACTAACCGAAGAGTGCTGACCCAGTCCTGGGAGGCAGGAGGTTTTTCTTTCAGGCTTTCACCATGTTGCCCAGAGGTCACATCTGGGGCAAGGGAAGCCGGGCCTATGCTTTACTACAGAGTAATAGAATGCCCTATTTTGATATAGAACACCTCATGTGTTCATGCAGGATAATATTAAGATGAATATTAAGTATCCAGCAAAGGGATTATCAGGTTTAATCACACACTCATTCTTCCAGTGAACTGTTGTTTGTAACTCATTTTGATCATGTGCTTTTCCCATCATAAATTCCTGCTTTCATGCTCATGTTTACACCATCTAAATTTTTTTTATTCTGTATTGTATCTTCCTGCTTTATGATGTCAGTATTAAATGTAATGCTTAAATTTGTATTATTTAGAAGAAAAATTATAACCTAAACATTCAAAATTTAGATTAAAATTTTCTTTCTGAATAATATAAATTTAAACATGAACAACAATAGAAGAAAGAATCAGGTCTCTTTTTTCCCCTGGCTCACCCAGGATACTAATACCTTGTTAGGTGTTAGATTCTTTTTTCTTTTAAAGAGGGATTTTTGTTATAGGGTGCGCATGGTTGCCAGAGAGACAGAGAGAGACAGAAAGACAGAAAGTGGAAAATCACCCCCTGGGGAGATGGCCACACTGCAATCCCTTCTCCATTCTTCTCTCAGGATTTTGGGCATGCATATGCACATGCACCTGGCATGAGTTTTGAGCCGCGGGGTCCAGGACTCAAACCACAGTCAACTACATGGAGTCCAGCAATGTAACCATTACACCATCTGCTGGTCCCTACGTATTAGATCCTTGAATAACAGTCCTTTTGTCATTTCCATTTTCCAAAATTCTGCATGTAAAGTCCAATACCAGTTTGATCTTTTCATAACAGTAAGTACTTACTCATTCTGTGTCTTTGAGCTTTTAAATTTCCACCAGGACGTTTCCTGCAGCGGATGCATGAGACTTCTCAATTACATCATTCTCAGTGCAGAGAGGTTTCATTCTTTCTCAACATTGCCCATATTTTGCATGGATAGTTGTTTGAGTTTTTTTACCTTTTTGCCAAAGGGTGCATGCACTTGCCGGAGACGAGAGATAGTGAGAGATAAAGTGAAAAATCACCTGCCAGGGAGGATGGCCACACTGCAATCCCTTCTCCTCTGTTTTCCCCCTGGAATTCTGGACAAACATGCACACACACCCAGCGTGATTTTCAAGCCACCATGTCCAGAACCAGAACCGCAGTCAGCCACGTGGGAGTCCAGCACCTTAAGCATCATGCCACCTGCTGGCCCCCCCCTTCTATTTGACTTTTAAATTTTTGTTGTGATGTATTTTTTTCAAATCATGCATTAGAAAATTAACTTAGCTCAGAGCAGTAACAGTGTTTAAAATTTTTTCAGTATCTATTTTAACTTGAAAATCATGCTTTTTTTAATTTTTTTTTAAGAGAGAGGTTTTTACCATAGGGCACGTGCGCTCACCAGAAAGACAGAGAGAGACAAAGAGACAGAAAGAGAGAAATCACCCCCCGGGGGGATGGCCACAACTTAATCCCTTCTCCTCCATTTTCCTCTCAGGGTCTTGGGCATACACCCACATGCACCTGGTGTGAGTTTAAGCCGCCGGGTCTGGGACTTGAATCGCAGTCAACTACATGGAAGTCCAGTGACATAGCCATTACGCCAACTGCTGGTCTCCATGCTTTTGAATTCTAAAAATTATTTTCATATTAAGGCATTTCACAGGGTCAGGCAGTGGCACATATTTAAACACAATGTTCTGCCAGGCTGACCCAGGTGAAAGGTTCTGGGCTCGAGTTCAAAGACCTTTTGGGAGTACATGGGGTTCCACTGCTCCAGTGCTCCAGGGCTGGCCAAGGCTGGGTGAACCACAGGGTCGAGAACCTATTGGTGGTACTCTGTCTCAGTCTCTCTCTCACAAGATAATACATAAACAAGATTGCTTTCATTACTTTTATAATCATATTTATTTTTAAAATTTTCTAATTGAGCAGGATTACTTATTTTTATTTTTGACTTGGTTTAGGTCTATCAAGCTGTTGAAAATTCTATAATGAATTGTAGGCTTCTTTAACTTTTCATGTTAGTCAATGAGATTCTTCAGAAACCTTCAGGACTTCACCCTCCTGCTCCCCAGTCTAGCCAGGAGCCAGCTTGGAGCACCCCATTTATTCTGTCTCTTTCTCTCTCTCCTTGTCTTTATTTTTTTTTAATTTTTAAACAACTCCTCGCTGCTCTTTTGTCTAATTCTTCCCTCTCTCCCTCCCCCATAGGATGAGCCAATCAGTGGCCATCTATGTTTGAGTTCCAAGTGGCTCCATTCATTTTTTGACAAAATATTTTTTCTTCTCATCTTATTATTGTTTTTGTCTTGTTTTTATTTTCTCTTCTTTTTTTTCTATTCCTTTTCCTTTTCTTTTTACCTTTCTCACTTTCCTACTCAGCCTCCATACACCAATTTTCTAGACAGGTCTAGGTACTCAGTAGCCAAATATCTGAATACTTTAGGGTCAGATTAATCCCCAATTTTCATTCAATCAGTTGTGCAAAGGGAGGAAAGCAGTTCTGTCCACAGATTGCAGGTCACCTCCTTCTACATTCCTCTGATTGCTCAGATTTAACTCCAAAAGACAGGAAAAGAAAAAAAAAACATATAATCCATCAGATGGCCAGAAACCACCACAGAGGCACAAGAAATATGAGAAACAAAGAAAATATCTCTCCTCTAATGGAAAAGAATAACTCCTCTTCCTCCACAGAGAATACAAGGGAACTCATGGAAACGTCAGATAAAGAATTTAAAATATTCATAGTGACAAAGCTAACAGAGATGTAAGAGAAGAGAGACAACAAACTGTAAAAGATGTAAGAGAAAAGAGACAATAAGTTCCAGGAGGTGAGGAAGTTCTTGCACAATCTGAAAGAGGAGATACACATCATAAAAAGAATCAGACAGAATTGTTAGAGATGAAGGCTGTAATACAGGAAATCAAAACTTCCATTGAAAGTATTAAAAACAGATTAGATCATGCAGAAGATTGAATCTCTGAGTAGATGTAGAAGACAGAACCTCTGACCTAGGAAAATCCACCAAAAAGACTGAGAAAATAACCCAAAAAGATGAGAATAACAACAAGTAATACTAGATACCATTAAATGCCCAAACATCTGGAGCATCAGTATCCCAGAAGGTGAAGAACCCAATAAAGGTATTGACAATCTATTCCATGAAATCCTGGAAGAAAACTTCCCAAACCTAGAGAGGCACTCAAATATGCACAGCCAAGAAATACAAAGGACCCCACACAGACTTGATCCAAGAAGATCTTCCCCCAGGCACATCATAGCCAGGTTGACCAAAACCACAGGCAGAGAAAAGATACTAAAATTGGCAAGAGAGAAACGTCAAGTTACTTTCAAAGGAGATCTCATAAGGTTAACATTGGACCTCTCATTGGAAACCATGCAAGCAAGGAGAAAATGTGAAAATATATTCAAATTGTTAAGGAAAAGACAATTTCAAACAAGAATACTATACCCAGCAAGATTATCTTTCATATGGGAAAAAAAGACAAAAACATTCTCAGATAAACCAAACCTGAAAGAATTTACCAACACCAGACTAACTCTCCAAGAAGGGAGAGCTATATACCAGGAACACTAAAGTCGGACACACAGAAATAAAGAGAACAAGAAACAACCAAGAGAATGGCCAGCCTAACGGTAGGGACAATTGAATGTGAACTTGCAGAGTTTAAATGGAAAGATCAGACCACCGTAACACTGCAAATTAAATGGAAGAGAGATTAATTATGTGAGTCTGAACTAGTGAAATAGATTTTTTTTTACTTTAGATGAAAATATTACTGATTTTATTCAATGCTTTGATTTCCATATTTAAGGATTTTTTGTCTTCTCTTGAATGGTTGATAGTTTGATCTACCTACTAAATGAACTATATCCTAACCTTTTTCCTGGCTTTAAGTTTCAAACAAATTTCTCTTAACATTATTTGATTTTGATCTATTAAAACTAAAACTTTTCTTTCTAAATTAAAAAATGCATTAAAAATACCTATTAATACCTAAAAAAATGAGAATATAAATTAATAAATGAATTCTAACAGACCAAATTGAGAGTAAATGTATTATTATTTTTTTTTTTGCAAATAAGTTGGTTTATGCCTCTCTTTACTAAAAGGGGGAATGGAAAGAGAAAAAAAGGTCTTAGAAGAAAATGACAATGCATCTGTTACTAGATTTTAGTTTTTTCCATATCAGTATTTTTAAAAAATGAGAATATAAATTAATAAATGAATTCTAACAGACCAAATTGAGAGTAAATGTATTATTATTTTTTTTTTTGCAAATAAGTTGGTTTATGCCTCTCTTTACTAAAAGGGGGAATGGAAAGAGAAAAAAAGGTCTTAGAAGAAAATGACAATGCATCTGTTACTAGATTTTAGTTTTTTCCATATCAGTATTTTTACTTCTTAGTATCTACCTACAGAATTCTAACCTTTTTCCTGGCTTTAAGTCTTAAGCAAATTGTTCTTAACATTTTTTAATTTTGATTTATTAAAGCTAAAACTGCTTTTTTTGAAATTAAAAAGTACATTAAAAATAAATAAATAAAAAGCATACCTACTTAATGAATGAAGCTATATAGCCTCAGCTGGGGGCTACTTTATTGTACGTTCATTCTACTCACTGAGTTTTATGCCTAAAGTCAGACAGGTATTCAGAGATATGTTTATTCAACTGCACTTACCATTGAAAGTATTTAGTTTGTAAATCAATAAAATTAAAAAAAAAAAGACATGGACATGGAAAACAACTGTATATACCAGAGACAGTGTGGGAGGAGGGTGTGAAATGGCAGAGGGTAAGAGGAAGGGAATGAGGAGGAAAAAAAAAAGAATCAAAATATATAATAATCAAAAAATGGAAAATTTTTTGTTCAAGATAACGTGTATGGTAATATCTTTGATTGAGCCAATATGCATTGTATTCTGGATGGGAAGACTCGTTTTGTGTGCTGCAATGATATACAGTGAATGAATGTAAAATAAAAATATTTTTAAAAATTTTTAAAAGTTTAAAAACAACATGTCAGGTACATGTGTGTGCATGTTCAAGATCCTGGGAGGAGAATAGAGAAGGCTTGCAGCTCTCTCTCTCTCTCTCTCTCTCCTGGGCAAGTGCATACAAAAGCCTCAAGAAAGAAAGAAAGAAAGAGAGAGAGAGGGTGGGGGGGTAGGAAGGAAGGAAGAAGCAACTTGAACAAAGCCCCTCTGAACACATGAAAACTCCTTACCTCAGTTTTTCATTAGCAACCCATTTTCTGGGACCCACTTCCTTTCTGTGAGCTCTGTTTTTCCTTCCCTCTCTTAATAAACTCTCCACTTCACTATCCCTTCTCTGTGCCACATCTCTAATTCTTTGTGAGTGTGAGACAAATGATTCAGTTCACTGCTGTTCCTGCATTCGGTATTAGGCCCACGCACCCAACGTCGCACATCACGATTATCAGAAACAACACGTGATGAACATGAAGCTCCCCAGGCTTATCTGCATCGAGTACACTCACTCCATGATGGCCGTCCCATCCTCATTCACCATTTTCATGGATTATGAAAAGGAGTGTCAAGGGAGAAGGAACCAGAAAAGTGACAGATCTTCATGTGGTTAGCTTGCCCATCACAATGCGATTGCTATAGCGGTCACCATCACTGCGTGATAACAGTGTATCACCAAGGGTTGCCCCCCTGTCAGGCTCACTGACTCACACCCTAAATTTCTGATTCTGTGTCACCAGATTACCATGAACTTTCAGATTCAAAAAAATGGTGGCTTACACAGAGTCCTGTCTAAAATAAAATCTGTATTTGTTATTAGCAGAGTCGATTGTTAGAACGGTCTAATTATGTTATATGTTCACCATATCCATTTCTCCATTTCATGTTTACTGTTTGAAAAGATGAGGAGCCTTTTGTTAGATGACACCACCACTGATTAATTTGTCATCCTCACCAAAGCATACCCTCCCAACTCTTGGATTTAATTTTTGAATCTTCAACGTATGCTTGCCTATCTCTCTAGTGAGTGTTGGGTACATAACTCTTTTAAAAGCTCAGTTTCAAATTAAAGTATAAAAGAAAGCCAATTTTGAGTTCATTATAGTTACTTAAAACTACTTTTTTCAAAGGCTTGAGTGATACGTATTTGTGGTCAACTGTTTTACAGCTCTTTTAATGTTGACTGCTATCATCAATGTCTTTTTCTTTTTGGGGTGATATAGCAACAAAATAACCAGAATGATTATATAATGACATGATCAATATAAACAAGATGAGAAAAGTGGCAAAAGATTATCATTCATACATATTAAATTAATGAACAATGATTTAATTAGGTATTATGACCACAATGGGAATATAGTGGCAACCTGCCCAATGCTAAGAAAAAGAATAATCAACATCATTTTAATTAAAATTCATTTCAAGTTAACATTTTGTTGTATCTTCAGCATAGCACCCTAGAAAATACTTTCTCATGACAACAGTCAGGCACATTACTCTGAAGAACGTATTCTAGCAGAATACATTCCTAGAACACTTCCTGTAAGAGACAAGAGAGCATTCAGAAATAGCAATTGCTCCCGTTTGACACTTTTGAAATTCAATGATTTCTCTTTTATATATCAGAGGTCTTCTATGCTTTTGCATGCCCTCCAAGCTAAGTCCCATGTTAATCCAATCCAAACTTCGAATTATGTTTGAAAGATAACAAGCAAATTCGATTCCAGTGGAAAGTGCTATAGCCCCAGCTCGGCAGAACTGCAGCATCACACAACAAGCAAACGTAAAACAGCCTAAACACTGAAAGATGAAATTGTCATTAAAATAAGACTCAATGCAACCTGAAAACTGAAATTATGATTCAACCAGCATGAGCATGGTGATTAAGGTGGCTGGATTCCCTATGAATAACTGTGCAAGTCCCAGATCTGGTGGCTTGAGAAGCACTCCAGGCCCATGTGGGTGTGTGCCTAAAATCTCAAAAGGAGGAATGAATGAGAAGGGATTATGGTATAACCATCCCCTTGTGGGGTGCTTTCTCACTCTCATTCTCTCTCTTCTCTCTCTGCACACCTGTGCTCCCAGCTGGGAGGCTGAGGCAGGAACAACAGCTGCAATGCAGCAAGACTTTGTCTTTAAGTAAATAAGTAGAATATATTTATGAGATGAATTTATCATTTTTATTTGCATAAAATGAAACCTGAAAAAACCCAAGGGAATGAATGTGAGTGCTTCCATATCCAAAATAAATATGATTTTCAGGTACCAGAAATCACAAAATTTAGCCATCTACAAGTACAGTTTTTACAGAAATGTCTCTAAATCCCTGAAAGGCTTTCACCTACTCAAGCTTGATCATTTTGTGGAAGTCAGCTACTGACGCATGAGCATGAGATGCAAAGGGAAAGGCCTTGACTCAATAGGCCGTTATTAATTAGTTTGATTTGGTTAAACACTGTCACCATCAACTAAATTAATGGTAATAAATTGAGAGGGAAAAAACGAGCAGATGGGAAGTCACCATATGCTGTCATGCTGTTAATTGATAATAATTAAGGATTATGAAATAGGATGAAAAGTTCATCCAAATGTCTGTAGCATTTGCAATGACTGCTTCTGAAACTGTGTCATTTATAATGGATTCTGTTGCACTTGACCCCTGAATTAGCTAGGAGGTATTAGGGGCAATGAGGAATTAAAACCTTATCAAAAACCAGAGGACAAGAAAGCTTTTAGCCTTTCATCATCAGGTGTTATATTGGCTATGAGTTTTCACTTGATACCCTTTATCAGGCTGAGGAAGAACTATAATCCTACTTCACTGAGAAGTTTTTGTTTGTTTTGTTTCATTTTCCCACAAATGCACATTCAGATTTCATCCAATGTTTTTCCTCTAAATATTGGAAATAATATTTATTGGGGCCAACAGATGGCACAATGGTCACATAGCTAGGCTCCCACATAGTCGACCATGGTTCAAGTACCAGACCTGGTGGCTTAAAACTCACACTGGACATGTCCAAAATCCCAAGAGGAGAATAGAGGTGAAGGGATTGCGGCATGGCCATCCCCCTTGGGGGATGATTTCTCACTTTCTGTCTCTCTATCTCTGTCTCTCTGGTGAACGCACATTCCCTATAGCAAAAATCTCTCTCTAAATATAAAATAAATAAAAAATAAAAAATAATATATACGTAATTATTTTAACATTTTATACACACACACACACACACACACACACACACACACACACACACAGATATACAGAAAAATAGGTTTGTGAAAAAACAGATACCAAATAGCAAAACTTGATTATTTCAGTTCATCACTATTTTGCTTATTTTTTTCTCTTATGCTAAGTTTTAGCTTATTTTGCTTTTCTTTTTCTACTTCCTTGACGTATAATGCTAGAGCACTTATTTAAGATCTTTCTTCTTGATAAAACTTTGCCAGAGGGAATGTGCACTCACCAGAGGAAAACAGAAAGAAGAAACATGGAAAGGTCCCCTCAGTGGGCCATGGATACAGGCAATCCCATCTCCTCCATCTTTCCCTCCCTTTTATGGGGTGTTGGGCATGCATGCACTTACCCCCAGCATGTTTTCATGTCCTACTGTGTCTGGGACTTGAACTGCATAGTTGGTTATGTGGTATCCAGCTACTTTAATCACAAGGTCATGGGGTAGCCCTAGATCTTTCTTCTTTTTGATGTGATCATTTATTGCTATCAACTTCCTTTTAGCATTGCTTTTGCCATATCCCGTAAGATTTGGTATGTTGTAGGAAAACATAGATTATGGGGAAAATATTAGCAAACTATATACATGACAGGGAAAAAATATCCTAGGTATATAAAGGAACTCAACTTAATAGAAAAAAAAAAAAACCTAATAGCTTGATTTTAAAAAATGGGTACAGACATTTTTTTCAAAAGAAGAGATAGTAATAGCTAACAAATACCTAAAAATTTGCTCAACCTCTCTAATGATCAGGAAAATGCAAACAGAAGCCACAATGAGATACTCCCTCACACCTGCGAGTGGAAATGTACACTAGTATAGCCATTTTGGGAAATGCTTCCTTAAAAAGCTAAAAACAGAATTACTGTACGGCTCAGCAATCCTACTTCTGAGTATATATCCAAAGGAATGGAAATCAGCTGTCAAAGAAGTATCTACATCCCCTTGTTCATTGTAGCATTGTTCTCAACAGCCAAGGTATGAACTCACCTAAGTGTCCCATCAATGGATCAATAGATAAAAAAGACAAATATCATATCATTTATATCTAATTCATATTATGCATATGGTTGATATACATAATTTATGCATCATTAATAGTATAAATATCTATATATTTACATATATCATTATATAATATAGTTACATAAATATATACACTCAATGGGATAAGATACAGCTTTTACAATGGCATTTCTGTCATTCACAACAATGTAGATAAAACTGGAGGGGATTATTTCTAAGTGAAAGAAGCCAGGTAGAAAAAGACTGTAATTTCATGTTTATGTGAAAACCAAAAAAGCTGATCTCCTAGAAATAGAGTAGAAAGGCAAGTAGAAAGGCAGTTGCCAGAGGTGGGGAGAGGGGTGGCAAGAGGACAGGGAGTGGGAAATGCTGATCAGGGACACAGAGCTCCAGTCAGACTCGGGAGTTAAGCTTTAATGGTTTAGTGCACCATGTGGTGACCACGTGGTGGTCTAAATAATGTAGATTTCAACATTGTTAATAATAATGTAGATTTCAAAAATTGCTCAAAGAATAGATTTTTAATACCCTCATCACATAAAAATAAAAACTTGGTGAGGTGATAGACATGAATCTGCTTGATTGACTCCTTCTGCAGCTTGATTGACTCCTTCTGTAGCGTATACATAGATGGAAACATCACATGGTAAGGGATACACTGTACCCTGTAAAACATCACATGGTAAGGGATACATTGTACCCTGTAAAACATCACATGGTAAGGGATACATTGTACCCTGTAAAACATCACATGGTAAGGGATACACTGTACCCTGTAAAACATCACATGGTAAGGGATACATTGTACCCTGTACTATATACACTCACCATTGCTATTTGTATAGTATATATAGTAGATGGGTATTATACAAATAACTATTATTTGTCGATTAAAAATAAATGAATAAAAATAGTTTCAAAAATCCTCAGAAGTCTTGCAAATTAATAACTGAGAAATTACAAACAGTTTTCCATGGGTTTATAAATTTAAAGGGTAATAAAAATGGAAAAGAATAAAGGAAACTGAAAGTTATAACCTCTTCACAGGAAAAAAAATTTTCTTTCTTTTTTCAAAGGAAATGAAATTCGTTTTTTACATGGCACAGACTGAACTGACTTAAAACATCAATATCAGTAACCATCATGGGGGCGTTTCTTTGTTACGGTTTCTATCCTTTATGTTTACTACTGTGGGAAGAGAGAGCGAATGTTGGTATGTTTACCAAGAGCAGACCAAAGCAGGCAGCAAGACTACAAAGTTCCTAGTGGGACTCAACCTCATTTCATGAAAGCAAGATTCAGGTGTTAAAACACTAAGGATTAAAACAAGAAAAATTATATAAATATATTTTTTGTTACAAGTGGCAAAATGCTGTGGACAAACTCACTTAAGAAAAAAATGTTTTTGCTAATTCAGAATTAAAAATTACAATGTGTATTAACATCAATTTATTGAAACGTCAATATGTATGCACCGCTAATCTTTCTACACCGAGTCCCTGCAATCAGCCCCCTCTCAGCTCACGTACTGACACAATGATGTCTCTTCTTTTGTCCATATCACGTGGTAAGAGAATGCCTCCACGCAGTAATTCAAGAGAAGGCTCCAAAACTGAGCTTCATTTACCTGATTGGCTGATTATGACATGTCCTTAATTCATCAACTCTTATGAATGGTCAGCAGGACAGACATCATTGACTAACTCTGCCTGAATTCCACAGGTACATTTGAAGCACACGGGTTACTTTCACCATGACAGAATTAAGGTCTAAAATGCTTGGGACCGGAACGGTTTGAGATTTTGAATCTTTTATTCATTTTTTAAATATTTAAATAATTGCACCTAATGAGCGATCTTGAGGATGGAATCCAACTTTAAACAGGAAATTCATTTGTTTCATAGACCCCTTAATACACATAGCTAAAGGTACCTTGATACAATCTCTCTTTATTGCAGTGTTTTGATTTAGACCAATTATTTGAGGTTAGATGGGGAAATGTTCTCCTTGTGTCATGTGGATACTCAAAAAGTTTCAGAATTTGGAGCATTTCAGATTCTGCATTTTCAGATTAGGGAGGTTTAATCCTTGCTACTGCCAAAATATCAGTTAATTCTAGACTCCTCAACACCAGACACGCACTACCGCTTACTATCTCGCGTGAAATGGAGCCCAGTGAATGTTCCCCGACCCCCACATTACCTAACACTCACATGAAGAGAATACCAAGAGCAATCATTGCCGAAAGTGGCCTGCACACAGGCTTCTGTGACTCACACCCTGCTCACCTAGACACCGACACAGTCCCTTTGGCTCCCCCTGTGAACAAGCTTCAAGAGCCTCCAGGGCAGGTGAAGTGTGAGCTGAGGATGCTCGTCAACCTGGCAACGGCACACTGCACAGCGAGAAAGGACAACGACCGTGTGGAGTGGACAAGGCATTTAATGTCATGTTTCCCACCCATCGCCTCCTGTACCCCGTTAACTATTTTTAAAACTTGCACTGGGGGAGAATGATGCTGGGTACCTGATGTTATTACTGAATATAGGGAACACCAGGAGACCATCAGGGTAAGATGCGTGTGCACGCATGTGGATACACACACACGCCATTTTCGTTTTATCTAAAATCTGAGCTTATTCAAAGCAGGCACATTCAGGTTACTCATTTTACTGAAGAACAGGCATGAATGCATGCAGCAGGCATATCCCGACAATGTAATACTGCTTCTTCTTGGAAGGAACGCTCATTCTAATAACGATGGTAAGATTATTTCATAGCCACTAAGTGCTCCAAAAACACAGTCTACCCTACAACAACTTATCTGTTCTTCATACCAAGTCTGAATTCTAAGTGTTACTCTCATCCATCCTTTAAGGAATGAGGAAGCAGGAGCATGAAGAGATTACGCTAGTAAGTGTCAGATTCAAATCCGGGGACTCTGATTCCAGAGACAGATTTCGTAACAGTCTGTGATACTCTCTTTAGTCAACTAGGAGCGAAATATAAATAGAACATCACTCTAGGGGATGGGGAAAAAAAACTTTAATGTGTATGTTTTAATAGAAATATTAAAGGTCAAAGCGTATGCATGACCACGGTAGGGAAGACTCGTGAGTCCAGTAGGGAAATTCAAGCAATGAGTCCATACGAGATTGAAAATGGAAGGTGTCATTTTCTTTTCTTGGTGATAAGATCATGGTTTGTTAATTTCATTAGCTTTCCCGTCCTCGGCTGCACTCCTGTCATGCCTTAACTATTGCAGTTGGAACAGTGTATTAAAATTGATTTGTTTACGAGTTTCATCTTCTCCATGAGACAACAATTTCTCCTAGAGAAAGAACTAAGTGTTTTTTCATAATTGAATGCTTAGCACTCAGCTCTACACGCACTCAATCATTGTTTATGTATCAATATAAGCAAATTCATAATGAAAATACTTCTTTCCACTGACTGCAAAAAAAAAAAAACTGTAACCCTCCCCCACTCCACGAGTCATTTGTAAACCAGGTTTTTGTAAAAACTTTAATTAAGTTTAAATAGAGAATTAGTTAACTTTGATAAAACTTTGATAAAACAATTTATAAAACTTTCACAAGTTTAAGGGAAATAAGCTAGGCTATGAAAAGAAAAATACTGTATGTTTCCAGTTGAGAGATACCAAATATCCACACTCCATAAGGGAAACTGAAGGACTGATGGCCGAGGTGGACAGAGTAATGGCAAAACCCAGATGCAGCACAGAGGAGGGGGATGAGGGGGTTCGGTAGAAAATGAACAGACGCAAGAGTCCATGCCGACAAGTGGGATAGATTATGGACTGTACCATAGCAGATGTTTTACCACTGCACAGTAAAGTGAAACCAGTCCTTGGCAGTTTAATACAGACTTTAAAAAAAACTGGCGCACCTATCACCAAACGCGCAGGAGATCACGTACTGCTCAATGTTGAGTAAGACGAATACGTCTGCATCTTTGATTTATTGCGCACTGCTTTCATGCTTTGAAAAACCATACTGCACCCCAAAAAACATGAAGCTGCACAAGGAGTGTATATAAACTGGGAATTACCACACACATAAATTAAAACTTGGGCTAAATTTAATTTGCTGATTTTCTCTACTTTCAAATGAGCTGCATGCGCTGAAACCAGTGTGCTCACTGTCTCCATTACAGCATCCTATCCATAATGGAGGTGGGAATTTCACTCCACTGGAAATTCTACCAAAAAATCATGGACATAAAGCAGCTCTTCTTAGCTTCAAAAGTGCCTCTTTACTTCTCCCGCTTACGACTGCTAAACTTTACTAAGATGGAAAAAAAAGAGCAAGCAGGTGGCATAGTGGTTACGGTGCTGGACTCCCACATGGCCAACTGCAGTTAGAGTCCTGGAGCTGGCAGCTTGAAATGCAGGCTGGATGCAGGTGCATACGTGCCCAAAATCCTAAGAGGAGAATAGAGGAGAAGGGACTGTGGTGTGGCCATCTCCCCTGGGGAGTGACTTCTCACTTTCTCTCTCTCTGTTTCTCTAGTGAGCACATGTACCTGCTAGCAAAAAAAATCTCTCTCAAAAATAAAAATTGTCTCACTGACCCTCTCTGTCTCTGGCAAAAAAGAAAAAGAAAGAAAAGAAAAGAGAAGAAAAATACTTGTGCTCTGTTTCTAAAGATATTTATTAAGCAAATAATTATGGATATGGGTATTTATTAAGCAAATAATGACTTGCTATTATTTAGGTTCACATTTCTGGAAGACATAAATAAAAAGATACAAGTTACAATTTAGTAAGACAGGTACTGTAATGAAAAGAAATAGAAGATGTTATTGCAACATTGCTTGACGCCAAGAAAGCAGAGAAAGGGCTTTGAACTTGAATGCAGCACAAGCAGGACAGTTTGGCTATCACAAGTTGATGGTAAAATGACTTGAGAAAATGTCACACAGGTAAAAAAGCAGGGTTGAATCTTTCCCACCATGGCAAGGAGTTTGTGTTTTGGCTTAAGTACAATGGGGAAGCATTTGTAGGCAGCGGTTGATAACACTGTACTGCATTTTACAAGGAGCTCCTGACGGCCGTACGGAGAATAAGTGGAATCGGAAACACGGACTTCATTTCAGAAGATAAATAATCAATTCTCTTTTGGTTCTCCTTGCCGCTACGCAAACTTGCACCAGAAATCCACGGAAAACTCATCCACTCGTGTAACAACATAAAATCAGTATGGGAGTTATGAAAACCCACCAGTAGTGAGTTGACTTTGATAATCTGTAGAAATGCAAAAAAGGAACATGTGATTTCTAACAGTAGAAAAGCATCTGCCTACTCGGTAGATGGATACTGTGGCAAAAAGAAGCTTATTTCAAGGCAGAGGAGCAGAGGCTACAAGAACTACTTGGACCGGGATGACTATACAGAATCGTTAGAAAGTGTAGATGTGGGAATTATTGACAGATTTGATGTGAAGCCCAGGGGAAGTACAGTAATACCTCATCCAGTGAACTGTAAACGGGGCATCCATCATGAAGACAGGAAGCCCAAGGAAAGGTTCGTCTAGAGACAGGCATTTATTTGGCACTCATAGGCAGAGAACTGAAGATATTGGTCTGGGATTCAGGAGCTGAGCTGGGAGCAGGATTTTAGATTATTTAGTCCTAACAAAGATGAAGAGAGACAAGCTTAATTAAGGGAAGTCATTGAGGGTATCAAAATATAGAAGTTTCAGGGTAGAATAAAAGGGCATCAGTATTTTACAAAATGAAAAAAAAAAAAAAGACAAGCAGAAAAAGAAAGACCTAGAAAAGAACACTAAAT
Source organism: Tupaia belangeri chinensis (assembly GCF_000334495.1). NCBI lineage: Eukaryota > Metazoa > Chordata > Mammalia > Scandentia > Tupaiidae > Tupaia > Tupaia belangeri. The sequence goes on along the minus strand of NW_006159808.1, from coordinate 1,636,174 downwards.
ATGTTTAAAGACTACCAAAGGACCCAAAGCAAGAGGATATGGGAAATGCCCAGAAAGGTCAAGTAGAAGGTGACCTAAAAGTTCTCACTGAATTTGGCAAGAGGGATGTCATTGATGGTACTAATAATGATAACATCAGATCAAATGGTTTTAAAAAAAAAAAAAAAAAAAAAAAAACAGGAGACAAGTAAGAAGACATAAGAGACAGTGAGTGTCCTAGAAATTTGGCAATAAAGGGAGAAAGGGAGTTTTAACGGCATGGTTAGTAGGTGATAATAAGTCTTATCAAAATACACGTTATCCCCTACATGGAATTCTTTCTCCTTCAATACTGGCACAACTAGCTCCTTCTCAGTATCTAGTCTTCAATATAATAACTACTATCTCAGAAAACATTACTTTTGCTCCCTATCTCACTCCCAACACACACACATGTCAAAAACTATGAAGGCCATAATATAGTGACATAACATTTTTAAGCAGTAGAAAGAAGAAAATATATGTCAACCCAAATTTTATATTAGCAAAAGTAGTTTTCAATACTGTCACTAGAAAAAAGATATTTTCAAATAAAATGAATTCGTTATTAACTCATCCAGATTACAAAAGAAGTTCTAATAAAGAAGTTCGAATACAAGTTCTCTATGCTGAAAAGAAACAAGTCTGGATATGAAAATCATCGGGCAAAAAGGAAACACATCAGGACTGTTAGATGTGCACATAAATATAAATGAAAATGTTTATTTATGTCAATTACAAAAGATGATTTAAATAAAAATTATTACATTTTTATACCACTTATAACAAATGTCATACCATATATGATAATTTTAACATAAAGGAAGATGGAGAATGGTAAAAGGAACTTATGGTTACTAGAATTCTCCACTGCAGGTGGAATGATGCAATATAGCCCCAATTACATTGTGAAAATTAAAGTATGTATATTGTAATGTTTACAGCATGCCACAAATGGGCAGGCATCATGGCCTAGTGGTTAAGGAAGCCAGATTCCACATGGCCAAGCAGTTTGAATCCTAGCCTTAGTGGCCTTAGTGCACTGGGCATGTGCACTCATCACATTCCTGCCCCAAATTCTGACAGGATTAGAGAGATGGAGGAGAAGAGGTTGCAGCATGATCATGCCCCACTGGGGAGTGGTTTCTCCCTCTTTCTGTCTCTGTCTTTCTCTGTACTTGAATATTAAAGTAATATAACAGAAAAAACAAAGGATGAGTAAAAAACAATCAAATAAAAAACAGTCAACAAGCAGAATTCCCCTAGTACAAGGTTGATTTAAAGCCAACCAGTAACAAATTTACTAACTATTAATGGACTAAACAATCCAGTTAAAAGCCAGAGATGCAGTGCCAGCCAGTGGTGCAGCAAAACCCCACAATGCTGTACCCATGTAGGAAGGTCCCTCTTTTAAGACAAAAAGAAAAAAAAATCCATATTTTTAAAGATAAATAACTTTTCTTAGAATTACTAATTACTTTTGGAAGTACATCTTCATCTAGTTCAAAGAAACTACTGCATATCTGTCATTTAAATTGAGGGGGGGAAATCTCTATTAAAACTATTCTTGGGCCAAGATTAAAGAATTAAAGCAAAATAAGGAATACAGAAAAATCTAGTACACAATCAATCATTTCTCAACTTCAGCAAAGAATATCTTCCTCTGGACTTTAGTATAACTTCTATCTAGTTCATTTTTGATAAATATAGTTTATATACACTTGAAAGGAAAATAAGGAAGAATAAGACACAATTGGTCAATACAACAGTCTCTTCTACCTAAACACATTCTATCAGTTGCAATTCTTTCAACTCCTGGTCCAGTTTTCTTAATATCATACTGATGAAAAAGGAACCATATAGAATGTTCCAGAAAGACAGTGCCACCATCCTTTATTTCAAGGAGACAGTGTGTTAGGGGCTATAAGACTGTGCCCAGTGATCTGTCTCCTGACACTCGTGTCCCTCTGTAATCCTGTCTTTGAATGTCAAGTGGATCTAGTGACTCACTTTGAATGAGTAGAATACCAAAGATGTGATGGGCTTGGTTGAGAGGAGGAGTGGTGAGACTGAAAATGTAGACAAGAACCCCAATAAAGTGCTGCAGGGGGTTATGGTGAGGCAGATGCACATGGGTGGAACAGTGGGGTAGATGATGACCCCAAAGCATTGGCAGCTGCGATCTCATGTTTCTGTCTCCAGTGGTCCTCACCTTCGGTGCTCAGTCCTGGGCCCCAGGCTATGGGCTCTAAGGAAGTACTGGGTGGAAGGTGACCAAGAGGTGGTCATGGTTACTAGGCACACCCCACACTCCACATTCCTCCCCAAGACCGACCTTCCCTGAAATAAACCAGGACTTTAGTTTTTAAAGGTCTTTTGCTGGGGCCAGCAAGTGGAGTGGGGTTAAGGGCACTAGACTCCCATGTGGTCGACCGTGATTCAAGTCCCAAACCTTGCAGCTTTCTCTCTCTCTCTCTCTCTCTCTCTCTCTCTCTCTCTCTCTCTCTCTCGCTCTGCACACCCCCCACCCTTCCCTCCCTCTCTGGTTCAATTAAAATAAATACATAAATAGCTAAATAAAGGATTGTTTTTGGTTTTTTTTTTTTAGTTTGTAGCAGAGGCATGTGCACTCACCAAAGAGAGACAGTGAGAGGGAAAGTGAGAAATCTCACTCCCCAGGGGAGATGGCCGTGCTACATTCCTCCCTCCTTCATTCTTCTCCTGGGAATTTAAGCATGTTCGCACACATGCTAGGTGCGATTTTCAAGCCACCAGATCTGGGACTCCAACCTTGGTTGGCCATGTAGGAGTCCAGTGTTGTAACCACTACCCCACCTGCTGGCCTCCAGGCTAGGACTTTTAAAAGAACTTCAAAGGAGGCTAATCTGGGCTGCAAACGTGTGTGCCCCAAACTCCCAGGATCAATCCATCTAAACAACAGCAGCTGAGTTGGGGAGGGAACACAGCTTGTTACACAGCGTCCATGGGAGAACGGACTTCCAGCGAGATGTCCTCAGCCTTTGAAGAACAGGGCTGGCCAGCCACGTTCCTGCAGGATGTCACTTCCAGGGCAAGGTACAAAAAAGGCTATGTTGGCTGCTCTGCACTTTTCTTGCTCACCTGTACTGAGTCCAGACAACCGCCACGTCATGAGCCAAACTCGCTCCAGGGCCCATACAATGGGGATTGAGTGGAACCTCCAGCTAACAGTGAGTGTGGGGGCCCTCAGTTCCAAAGGCACAAAATAGAATCCCGCTGGTCTGCTTTTTTTTTTTTTTTTTGAGAGGTTTTTGCTATAGGGCGCATGCGCTTGCCAGACAGAGAGAGAGAGAGACATAGAGACAGAAAGCGAGAAATCACACCCCCTCCCCCGGGGGGGCGATGGTCACGCCGCAATCCCTTCTCCTCCATTCTCCTCTCAGGATCTTGGGCACGCACACACATGCACCCGGCGTGAGTTCTAAGCCACCGGGTCCGGGATGCGAACCGCAGCAGACTCCATGGGAGTCCAGCGACATAGCCATTACGCTAACTGCTAGTTCCCCCCGCTGGTCTGCTTTTGCTTCTTTTGCCTGTGCTTCTGAGGTTACTCAGTCAGAAAAACACTTTCACATTCATGTTTATTGCAGTATTATTCACAATTGCTAAGACATGGAACCAACCCAAAGGTCCGAGAACAGATGAATGGACTGAAAATGTATGGCACATGTACTGTATGGAATACCCTCAGACATAAAACACAATGAGCCCCAGACCAGCAGGTGGCATAGTAGTTAAGGTACTGGGCTTCCTCAGGTTCGACTGCAGTTTGAGTCCAGGACCTAGCAACTTGAAACTCACAGCAGGTGTGTGTGTGTGTGTGTGCGCGCGCGCGTGCATGTGCTTGCATGCATGTGCATGCCCATGCCCATGCATCTGGCATGACTTTCAAGCTGCCAGGTCCATGATTCATACCATGAAGTCAGCCACATGGGATCTAGCTGCCTTAACTTCCATGCCACCTGCTGGCCTGACAATGGATATTTTAATAGCCCAGATTTAATCAATATATATTGTATTCTTAACACTGAAAAATCACATTTTACCCCACAAATGTGTTTTGTCAATGAAAATAATAGCCTGCAAAAAACTGAATCTTGCTAATGACCATATGATCCTTCCCTGTAAAGCTGTCAAGTAAGAACATAGTCTTGGTTTCATGAAAGACCTTGAGCCAGAGTAACTCAAGCTGTGCCCAAATCCCTGACTCACAGTGAGTGCAAAATAATAAATGTTCATTGAAGCTGCTGACTTCTAGTATAATTTGTTATGCAGCGAGAAATAATTCATACGTAGAACATAATATGATTTTTTCTTACATCCTGGCTATAAGAATATTATTTTATTTTTCTAAAGCAATGTTTACTCTATTCAAGTTTTACCTGGTCTTATTTCTCAATTTTGTACTAGCAAAATAAAGAAAAGCTCCCAGGGCCAGCAGGTGGTATATTAGTTAAGGCACTGGACTCCCACATGGTCAAACACAATTCAAGTCCAGACCCAGCGGCTTGAAACTCACACTGGGTGCATGCGCATGTATGTCCAAAACCCCGAGAGAATGGTGAAGGGATTGCAAGTTGTCCATCCCTCCTGGGGGGTGATTTCTCACTTTTTGTCTCTCCGGTGATTGCACGCACCCTATAGTGAAATCTCTCCAAAAAAATAAAGTTCCCTTTGACTGATTCAAAGTGGTTTCTTTCCATTTGCTTCGTCCTTCTCAAGAAGTAAGCTTATCTTTCATACCAATCTATGAAGATTTGCTCAAATACAACTTCCACGATGAAACTTTCTTGGCTTCCTAAAATTTTCCATTAGGTTTCCTTAGCAGTTTGCACATATCTCTGTAACATGTAGCACACTGTCCACACTTCTTAGTTTGTTTTTCTGTCCCACTAAGCTGTGAAAGCAACAGGACAAAGTCCAGCTCAGGCTTTTCTGTGCTTCCTTGAGGCCCACCTCCTGTAGCCATAATTGACGGAGCTCCAACCCAGGAAGTGTTTTAGAATGACTGGGTGCCCCATAGTGCTGGGCTAATATCTCCATCCTTATTTCATAGTAGGTACTATTATAAGTGCTGAATACCTATTTACTCTTTTCAGTTTCACAAGCATCTCTTTTTTTGAGACTTTTACTATAGGGCACGTGCACTTGCCAGAGAAACAGAAAGCAAGAAATTACCCCCCCCACCCAGGTGGGATGGCCACACTGAAATCCCTTCTCCTCTGTTATCCTGGAATCTTGGGCATACACGCACACACACCCGTCATGAGTTTTAAGCCACCAGGTCATGGACTTAAACCGCAGTCGGCCACGTGGAGTCCAGCAACATAACCGCTACGCCATCTGCTGGTGTCATGTTTCACAAGAGTGGTTCCAATTTTACCTAAACAGAAATTGAGCCATCAAGAAGTAAATTCCTGAAAGATCATGTAATTAGCCACCTTTCCAGTACATGATATTATAGACATGTCAACCACTTCCTTCCATCCCATGTGACTTGTGTGATTAAACTGTTAACTACATGTTCCTTGTTTGAATTACCTACTTTTCTACTTTAAAATTTTTTCCTGGGAAAAATAAAACAGGATTAACTACAGGGTTAAAAATACAGAAATCTGGGACCAGCAGTTAATGTAATGGCTATGTCACTGAACTGCCATGTAGTCGACCGCACTTCCAGTCCCGGACCCGGTGGCTTAAACTCAAGCCGGGTGCATGTGTGTGTGTGCACAAGATCCTGAGAGGAGAATGGAGAAGGGATTGCAGCATGGCCATTCCCCCTGGGGGGTGATTTTTCTCTTTCTATCTCTCTGTCTCTCTCTGGCGAGCACACACCCTATAGCAAAAAAAAAAAAAAACTCTCAAAAAAAACCCTCATTATTTCATATAAGCATAGAGCAGTATTTCTTTAATAGCTGCTTTGTATTTTTTCTTTTCGAAGACATGATGACTTCATGGACTGCAAAGCTTGACACCTGAATTAACGTCAGGACTCAAGTCCTCTTCCCAGTGCACTCGTCTTCCCAGTGTACCCGTCTTCCCAGTGTACCTGTTTTTCCGGTGTACCCATCTTCCCAGTGTACCCATCTTCCTGGTGTACCTGTCTTCCCGGTGTACTCCTCTTCCCGGTGTACTCGTCTTCCCGGTGTACCCCTCTTCCCGGTGTACCCCTCTTCCCAGTACTCGTCTTCCCGGTGTACTCCTCTTCCCGGTGTACTCCTCTTCCAGTATACTCGTCTTCCCAGTACACGTCTTCCCGGTGTACTCCTCTTTCCGGTGTATTCCTCTTCCCAGTCTCTTCCCGGTGTATTCCTCTTCCCGGTGTACTCCTCTTCCCGGTGTACTCCTCTTCCAGTGTACTCGTCTTCCCAGTACTCGTCTTCCCGGTGTACTCCTCTTCCCATGTACTCCTCTTCCCATGTACTCCTCTTCCCGGTGTACTCCTCTTTCTGGTGTACTCCTCTTCCCATGTACTCCTCTTCCCGGTTGTACTCCTCTCCCCGTGTACTCCTCTTCCCATGTACTCCTCTTCCCATGTACTCCTCTTCCCGGTGTACTCCTCTTCCCGGTGTACTCCTCTTCCCATGTACTCCTCTTCCCATGTACTCCTCTTCCCGGTGTACTCCTCTTTCTGGTGTACTCCTCTTCCCATGTACTCCTCTTCCCGGTGTACTCTTCTTCCCAGTGTACTCCTCTTCCCATGTACTCCTCTTCCCATGTACTCCTCTTCCCGGTGTACTCCTCTTCCCGGTGTGCTCCTCTTCCCGTTTTACTCGTCTTCGGTGTGCTCATGCATTTAAACATCACCCTTTACCCGGGACAGTGAGGCTCTCCGTACCCAAAACCAACACAGCCCCGAATAATTGGGAAAGATGATCATGCTACATTTATTTGACAAGCACATATCATTTTACCAGAAAATGAGATCATTGTTTGAAACACAGTGAATGTTAAAAGATAATGTATGTGTGGAGCCTATTATTTTCAAATCACAGATCCATCATCTCAAATGATTCATTTGCATAATTTCCCTGTAAATTCAGCAGCTTAATGGAGATTTAGCTGATGCTTTTCTGCATACTTAATCACAATACAAGGTCTTCAAGTAGTCTATTCCTAGAAACATACATATTTGACTTTGCATCTCATGTTCTAAGCAACTTGTTTAGACACTCTCAGTACTAATGCTCATTGATACTTTGGGTTCTAGTCAAAAATGTGCCCAAATTCCTTCCTTCATTCCAAATGGGATGAAATGGAATATACTGCAGATATGAGCCCGGTATTTACTTTCATTCTACTTTCCAATGGATTCTCATCACTTTTAGAATAAAATTTTTACAGTGTCTTAAAACATAGTGCATACTCTGACATGATTGCTGGACTGCTGTTTCTCCTGTGATCAGCCATTTCTGTCACATTCATGACATACAACTCATTGGCTGTTTTCTTTGCCTGCATTCTCTTTCCTAAAAAAATATCAAGGCTTCCTCCCTCTCCTTATTCAAGATCCTGGTTTACTCTCATCCTCCAAGAGTCTATCAGGACTATATTCTTTAAAGTAATGCTCTCATTATACTTTAGCTCCTTAGCTTATTTTTTTCATATAATTTAAGTCTACTTTCTATTATGGATACATTCATGTTTATTTTCTTACTTATAAACTAGAATTTAAGATCTCTGAGTACAGGGACTTTGTTGTTCAGTTTGTCCCTTGTGTGAAAAAAATGTAGTATGTCTCATTCTAACAGTTAACTTGCTGTGCAAGGCACACACTTAGAAACATTTTCTATGTAAGCACGTTAATGTTACTTAAAATACAGTAAAAATGTTTCTGAGAGTTTGCTGCCTCAATAGACATGCTAGCTTGCATAAGAGATAAACAGCTATTACACACTTAAGAAGTAACTTTAAATTTGTAAGTTCGTAAGCACATTCATGCAAGTCGCCATCAATAAACAACATCTGGTGTGTTGTGCACACTCTTCTTTGCTAGGGTTGTAAAGGAAACTCTAAGAATGGTGTCATCTTGAACCAGTATATTGCAAGGAGTATGAAAAAAACGCCACAGGCAGATGAAAAATTGGCCTGCCACATTCCCACTTGTGCATCCAACTATGTCAAGCTGACTGCAAATGGCTACCAGGACAAGGAAAGCCACTTGTAAGTATTACGCAAATTGGGGGAGATAATCCATCAGCACAGGTCTCTGCCTAGAACAAAAGGCCACCAAGACACAGAGGGATAGTAATCATATCCCAGGAATAATTTAATTCATGCCTTCCTTCATTTCGAGGCTGAATAGCTGCTTATCACCCAGCTGACTGATTCAGGTCACAGTCTTTGAACCGGGTCTTTACAGAAACTCAAATTAAAATTCGTAATTTGCATTTATCCTCAAATATAAAATTGGCATTAGATTCAAGTTTATCGTCACTATCTCTTCAAATATTGGAAGGACAATATTTGGTTCACAATGAATACTCAATAAATACTGAAGATAAGTCAATTTTCTGATTTAAATAAGTGGCAATAGTGATTTCAGAAATAAGAGTGGGCAATATGTGCTGACATCATCAATCAACTTCATATTGGACTCAACCATTCCACTTGAAAACATTTTTAAGTGTGTTTATAGTAAAGAAGAAGACTGAGCAAGATCATGACAATGCATCTGATTTATTATATACATCTCTCTGTTGTTTGGAGTGTTTACAACAGGTATACATCCTTTATAAAGAGAAAACCACTTTTTAATCCATTTGGTTCTGATTTAACTGGACAGTGAAGGCAAATAATGGCCTATTATGAGGCTCAATAGTATCCAGATTAAATTCCACATTGAACATTAGGCTTTCTTAAAAAGGGCAACTCTTTTGGATGCAGAAAGAAGAAAATAATAGAACTAGGCATTTCATCTTCCAAATCTTTCACTCTCAGTTCTAAACAGTCTCAAGATCTGAGCATCCACCCTTGAAAAGGGTGTGACTGGAAATAAATACAGAAACTGAAAATAGGTCCTCTATGCAAGTGTTTAGACTGTTACTAATCAATTAAGTTCACTTGCTTCTCATAGTGAGACAAGAGGGAGAGGTTGGGAAAGATGAGGTTATTTCTGTAACTAGTTACAGGGGACTGTCAGCAAGTACCACCTGACTGTCTCAAAAAACTCAACCCGTTCTCAGTATTTATAGGTACAAGAACAAGCACATGCAAATCATTCCTCCCTACAGAGTCACTAGCATTCCCCTGAGTTACTATCCTGATTCCTTCAAATACCCACTCCTGGTTGGTTGGTTTCTCATCTGACTATTCATCAAACAGACCTCCCCCTGACTCAGCCCTGGGTCAGAGTGTTCTCCTTAGAGGTCTTCATTTCAACCTGACTGGCGTCCTGCTGGCCTGCTGCAAGACTACATGCACAGGCCCTATATTCTATCCATACCTACCACAAATCCTTGTCTCAAACATCAAACACTTTCCTACCCAAAAAAAAAAAAAAGACAGAAGTAGAATTGAGTCTCCATGTACCATGAGAAAAACTAGGATTTCCTAAACAGAAATTTTGTCCTGGGATCTGGGAGTCAGGATTACAACTGCTTCTACAACAATGGTAGAGTTGAGTCCAGATTGCATGGTCTATAAAAAGAACTAAAGGCTTTCCTAACTGTCTCTTTACAGAAAAAAAGTTGATGATCCTCCCTGTTCTATTGTGTTTTTCGACCTCTTGCACAAACTACAGAGATTGATATTTAGAAATCAATCTCCTCCAAGTGGTTAAGACATAAACAACAGTTTAATTTTCATTTGTTAGTTTGTACTCTAAACTCTTTTTAGTCAAGAGTGGGGTTGATGTTTCTCATTGGCCACATTTCTTTATTTCATTTAGTAAAATAATATTTGAAGGCAGTAGTTAAAAAAAATAATAATCTTGTGGAGAAAAATTGCAGGTACATGAAAAAAATCTGAGTGTTTATGATGCATAAGCAATACATTACAAACATCTAGTAATTTATTGAATAAAACATTTCTGGAATTATTTAAGTGATATCATTTAGATAATACTTATATATTAATAACACTTTTATAAACTATGTTCAACGGCTATATCCTACTAAGAAATTGTTTGCAGTCTTTATAGAGAAATAAAAATATATTGTGTACATGTGAGCCTCTGAGCAGACCCAGAGACGTATTTGATTTCTTCCAGCACTTTTCTCAATAAAACATTTAAAAATGTCATCCAAACAAGAAATAATGCGTGACCCGAACAGTTGTTCAGGCAGGTTGCAAAGGACCCAAATTCTTGGGACATGCCAGAAAAAGATAGGAAAAACTGTGCTGTGGATAAAAGAGGGCGGCCCATCAACCACAGCCTGACAGAGGACTTAAAAGGCTTTTATGATCTCTCGGATTCTGATTCTGATCTCCTGGATGAAGACAGCAAAACACTGAACCAAAAGAAATGAAAAGAGGGAACCAGCAGTTAGCATAATGGCTATGTCGCTGGACTCCCACGTAGTCGACCGCGGTTCGTGTCCCGGACCCGGTGGCTTAAAACTCACGCCGGGCGCGTGTGCGTGCGTGCCCAAGATCCCGAGAGGAGAATGGAGGAGAAGGGATTGCGGCGTGACCATCCCCCCTGGGGGGTGATTTCTCGCTGTCTCTATGTCTCTCTCTCTCTGTCTGGCGAGTGCACGCGCCCTACAGTGAAAATCTCTCCAAAAAAAAAAAAATGAAAAGAAAAAAAATCAGAGTAGAAAAGAAATAAATTCCAAAAATATGGCTGAGGAAAGAAGAAAAAAATAATAGAAAGAATTCTGGAAATAAAAGTGATTTAGATAATTCTGAAAGAATTCAGAAAATGAAAAACTCATGTACATCTAAGAAGATCGATTCAGAAACAATTCCCAAGAAGGATAGTGAAGGATTTACACAGCAAAGTACAAAAGAGGGGGGACAAACTTGTTCAGCAGATTGTAGACTCAAGTCCCTCTGAATCTGCAATATCTCCCAAGATCAAACGTTCAAAGACCAGAAGAGAAATACAGCCAGTGATTCCACCCATGATGGCAAGAGGCAGTGATTATAAAAACTCACCAGATAGTAAAACCTATGACAATACTGTGGAGGAGGATTCAGAAAGTGTTAGCGAAATGGGAAGCGACGAAGAATCTGAAGATGAAATTACCGGTGTCGGTAGTACCTCAGCTGATGAGGACAATGATGGAACTGAAGATGAGGAAGATGAGGAGGGTGAAGAGGAAGATAGTGACAATGTGTTTCCCGGAAGTACACAGAAACAGTAGAAGAAATATTTATTGGGAACAAAGCTACCTTTCAGTGTATGTAATAAATCTTACACTGACCATCGTAACATTTTTCTCCATAAATAACTGTTGTACCTAATTGTGGGTAAATGACAGATTTTTACTATAAGTTTCCACAAAGTAATTATAATTAAGCCTAATTACCTGAATTACAGGACTTATAAAATTTTTATATCTTATGAGCTCAATTTCTGTTAGTAGAAAGTTACTCTAAATTAGCTTTTTAAAAGACTGTTTATAATTCTATGTAAAAATAGAACACTGTCTACTCTTAAATATGTTCATTAATGGCAATGAAAATATTTGTACATAATACATTAATTTCTGTGAAAGCAAGAGAAAGATTTCATAGTGATTGAAATCATTAATTTTTTTGCCCATAAAAGACAGTCAAGAATTTTCTTTGTTACTTGGTCATGTTTATTACAGTTTGTTGATGGGATTAATTTATAAGTAATCCCAGTAATTGATTTAACTATTCTTTTATAATTGTATGTTATTTCAAACATCCATTTTAAATATTTACCTACTGTGGGGCCAGCAGGTGGCATGGAAGTTAAGGTGCTGGACTCCCACATGCCAACTGCTATTCGTCTCAGATCTGGAGTGTTGCTTTCCTAAATTTAACAAATAATAATGATGATAATAAATAAAATAATTCTCTAAAAATATATTTACCTACTGGGCCAAAATAAACAAGAACAGATACTCAAAAGTAAAGCTGCAAAATAAGTACATCTTTTTTAGTAATGGGGGGGAGTAAATCACGTAATTCACTTCTTTTCTGATAAGCAAAAACTTCCAAAAAATTCATTTTCTTATTTAAAAACTATAGAAGAGAGGCTTTTGGATCCAAGCTTTCTGCTGATGTAATGAATATTTGATCTTCCAGATGAGTTCTGGCAAAACACAGAACATATTTTTTTCTTCAGACAGAGGATAAAAACAGGTGGTTCAAGATCAGGGAAGCCCCAGTTACTACCAAGTCTGACATGCTAAAGAGATCCTTCTTCCTGGTCAGGTTACTATTCAATGAAACATAACATGGACTTCATTAAATGTACATCATTGGAATTATGCCTTTTACCTTATAAAAGTTAGTTATGGAAATACAAACTCAAACTCATAGGTTCAGTTACTCAATCAAAATTTAAAGTAATCTGAAACTGGGACAGCTATGGTGGCCTTTTGCTTTACTAACATTACAAAACTGGGATACTTTAGAGATCTTTTGAATAACGAGTCAAACAGAGATTTGTGTTTTTCACTAAAAGGCCCTATGTGAACTGGAAACACATAGTTTTAATAAATATAGAGACAAATATTTTGTAAATATTTCAAAAATGTATTAATTATTAATTTGGTCATCATAATTGTTACTTCTAAATAAATGATTTATTACTGTTTCCCAGGGAAGTTTAGGTCATTAGTAGATTACCTACAGATTTACCTCTGTTGATTTTATTTAGATTTACAAGTATTCTTCCTGGGGAAAAAAAAAAAACCCACTAACCATCAAAGCATGACTTGATTCAGAGAAGATATAGTCTGTTTTTCTAAATATATAAACCAAATTCGCCATTCAATTATCAGATTTTTTAAAACATGAATTTTTGGTTTTGTTTCTTTCTTAGCTTTTTTTTTTTTTTTTTTTTTTTTTTTTTCTTTGCTACAGGGTGTGTGCACTTGCCAGAAAGAGAGAGAGAGAGAAAGTTAGAAAGCACATCCCAGGAGGGAAGGCCACACTGTAATCTCTTCTCCTCTATTCTCCTCTTGGGATTTTGGGCACATACACACATGTACCTGGTGTCTTTTTCAAGTCACCAGGTCAATTAATTCCACAGAAGAAAGAATAGGTATTAAAAGACATACTTCTTTTTAGTGCTCCTTAATTCAAATTATCTCCACTTACATTCAAATATCCCAATAACATATGGAGAGAGCATAAGCGAAACACGATAGTAAATACACACACATATGTATGTTTGAGTCAAACATTACTGTCTCATTTCACTTCTAAAAAATTGAGGTGACTTCCATTTGCAGTTCTGATGGAGCAGCTTATAGCGTACCAAAGTTCTTTCATGAATAGCTTGAAAAGCATGATTAAAAAAAAAAAAAGTTTTAAATAGTTCAAGAACTACGGAAGCAGCCAGAACTTGATTATACAGAGAATGCTTTCTAAGGTGGAAATGACAATTAGAAGACCACCCAAGTCAGGCAGAGCTGCAAGCTGCTAAGGGGTAAGAAAGCTAGCAGAACTTTGACCAATTCATGGGCTGGAGAGACATAACCCAGGAATCAGAGATACCCTAGAGAGACCACGACTGGAGGGCCAATCCATTAGCAAGGAGGCATTCAGGATAGAGACTCCGAGAAACATTCTCTCAAGATATTAGTATTTGCCAAATTATTAGCCGACTTCAAGTAAGAAATTAAGAAGCAAAGCAGAATAGAATTTTTTTACATGGCATTTTTAATCATCTAATAGAACCATAAATTCTCATAATTAAGTCTAGAAAATTATTCTCATATAATATATACGTTCTATGTTGGGATTGTATTTGATAATGCATGCAATGGGCCTGAAAAACATAAATGGCATATGCCAAAACAATACGCACTGTATATTTCTCATTGAAAAAATATGTCAGTACTGATCAGAAGTAGTTTCTACTCTAATTATTGAAAATTCATTTTCGTTACTTTCTAAACATTTCTTGTGGAAATGATTTAAAATCCCCAGGCTTCTGAATAAAATTAACTCTGTAATGGGGAAATGACATTCTTTACTTTCAATAAATGTAAACACATAGGACATTTCAAATTATTACATGATGCTAGTTTGGGGCTCCAGTGTTACACAGGAACAAAATGAAGATATGTTGTATTATACAGAGAGTGTCTGGTAAAAAGGCGGCAATGCATATTTTTTTGAGTTGACTAAATGATAAATGATCTTTTACTTACTGAAATGTGAGAAAAACATTTGTTTTTAAATTTAGGTTTTTGCTATAGGACATGTGTGTTCACCAAAAACATATAGTGAGGGAAAGATAAATCACCCCTCAGGGGGAATGGCCACATCACAGTCCCTTTCCCTGAAATGTATTTATTTTAAATAATGCTTAATATAATGTTTCTTCCTTCCTCGTCTCTTCCAGTTCCTCAGCTTCCTAAAATTTTATTTCATAAGTTTGACATTAAAAATATCCACCCTAGGGACCAGCAGTTAGTGTAATGGCTATGTCGCTGGACTCCCACGTAGTCGACTGCGGTTCACATCCCGGACCCAGTGGCTTAAAACTCACGCTGGGTGCGTGTACATGTGTGCCCAAGATCCCGAGAGGAGAATGGAAGAGAAGGGATTCCGGCGTGGCCATCCCCCCTAGGGAGTGATTTCTCACTTTCTGTCTCTCTGTCTCTCTCTGTCTGTCTGGCAAGCACACACGCCCTATAGCAAAAACCTCTTTAAAAAAAAAAAATCCACACTCGGGAACCAGTAGTTAGCGTAATGGCTATGTCACTGGACTCCCATGTAGTCGACCACGGTTTGCATCCCGGACCTGGTGGCTTAAAACTCACGCCGGGCGTGTATGCGTGCGTGCCCAAGATCCCGAGAGGAGAATGGAGGAGAAGGGATTGCGGCGTGACCATCCCCCCTGGGGGATGATTTCTCACTTTCTGTCTCTATGTCTCTCTCAGTCTGTCTGGCGAGTGCACATGCCCCATAGCGAAAACCTCTACAAAAAAAAGAGAAAAATCCACCCTCAGAACAACAAATGGCAGCTCATTAGTTATTTAATTTTTAAGAAACATAATGTATCTTCATTATTTTTATGTAGCCTATAGTCCTAGCTACACAGGAGGCTGAGACAGGAGGAACAGGATGTAGTGAGACCCTGTCTTTAAAATAAAAACCAAATGATACGCTAGCTTAGAACAATATATCTGAAGTAATAACAAAAACTGGACAAAGCAGAAGACAGGATGGATACACTCAAAGACATTTTTAAAAAATTGTAATGTAGCACATAAAAAAAGAATATATAACATAGGAATAAATTTTACAAACATAACATTGATAGAAAGAAGTCATACTTAAGAGACTACCTGCTATGTGATTACACTGCTCTTCAAAAACAAACCAAGCTAATGTAAGGAGTTAGAAGTTAGAGTAATGATGATCGATGAGGAGGGCAGTCCCTGTAGCAGTGAGGAATCACCTCCTATAACAGCGCTGGAGACAGGGAGGAATCACCTCCTATAACAGCGCTGGAGACAGGGAGGAATCACCTCCTATAACAGCGCTGAAGACAGGGAGGAATCACCTCCTATAATTCTGACAGCACTGGAGAAAAAAGACACGGCACCACTTGACAGGGTCTTGTTGCTGGGATCCACCCAGCCTCAGCCAGCCCGGATCATCGGTTCACATGTAGCACGCACAAACCAGCCACCTTCCCAGACAAGAATCGGCGATTGTCACAAGCAGAAACAAAATAGGAAGCTGGGTCTAAATAAACTAGATTTCAGATCATTGATGACCACACACATACACATACACACAGAAAAGAAATAATTTATCTTAAAAAAGCTAATTACCCAGAGAGGGAAGAGTAAGAAATGTTTGGTGGGAAAGAGAAAAATGACAAAGATGATCTTGAAAACTAAAAAGTCCTTCATCCTACAAGAATTGTTGGGTGGGACCAGCAGTTAGCGTAATGGCTATGTGCTGGACTCCCACGTAGTCGACAGCGGTTCGAGTCCCAGACCCGGTGGCTTAAACTCACGTCGGACGCGTGTGCGTGCATGCCCAAGATCCCGAGAGGAGAATGGAGGAGAAGGGATTGCAGCGTGGCCATCCCACCTGGGGGGTGATTTGTCGCTTTCTGTCTCTCTGTCTCTCTCTGTCTGGCGAGTGCACGCGCCCTATAGGAAAAAAAAAAAAAAAGAATTGTTGGGTATATCTTGTCCAAAATGTAAAATGCTCTAAATAAGAAACTGGCTCCTCCCAAAAATGGTTCAAGTTAAACTAATATAGCTCTTTGCATTAAAGTAAAAGGGATCATGTCTTTGAGCTCTAGTTCTGGAGAGTTTCAGTCCATAAACAAAGGGAAGTTTGGACATTTAATCTGATGTACATGGAATATTAAATGACATATCCTCCCCCCTTGTTTTTTCAGAATATGCCTGGAGCTATACTTTCACTGACTATATATCTTTTTCTCTTAAAATAATTCAAAACTCTCCTTGACACTACATCGCTTAACATAATCCAGGCCATCTGTGACCCACCAAAGTGTAGAAGAGCATCATTACCATTCCTACGCCTGGGGCACCATCTGTCTGTATTCTACCTATTTCTAAGAAAGATAATATAGAATGCATGCTGAAAATGTTTTTTCCAAATGTGTTTCTTGCCTTCCAAGAGACCTGTGTTCAGGTTTATTTAAAGAGTTCTTTATAAAATATTGTATAGATGTTAAAAAAAGATTAATTTTATCATCTGAGAACTAGGAGTTTATTTAATAAAAATTACAGAGCAAGGCCCAAATGGCGGTGTGATGGCCCGCACGTAGGAAGGTCACTGTGTCAAGTAGGGAGACTGCCCTGAGTGCGGGACAAGCTCCTCCCCGTGACCCAGGACAGACTCAGGATGGCAAAGATCACAATGCAAGTCCCCGCTGAGGTGCCCTCTTGCTCCTTCCCCAACCTTCAGTCTCTCTCACTCACAGAATAAACAAACTCCAAAAATAATGATTAAAAAAATTAGAGTAAAACTGAACAATAATGGAATGATAAATCACCATATAGGACTAGCTACATTCATAAGCACCATCAGCTACGTTTTTGCAATAACGCACTAATTAGAGCTCTTGCAGTTGGAAACAATGCCATGTATCCTCGGATTGCCAAAATTATATAAATGCTATCTCTGTGGGAATTTTAAATCACTATAATTTCATTCAAGATTTTGATTACTATAATTATACTCTGTCAGAACAACTCACAAGAAAATAATAACTAAGCAGAGGAGCTGCATTTTTAAATTCATTTGTGTTGGTGGTGACGTAAGCAGAGTCACGACTGGAATTATGAAGTTTTTGACTACAACTGGCTTTTTGTCTGTGGCTGTGATGAAATTTCAGTATCAGGGAAGAGTTTAATGTTCTGAGGTCAATGTCCCTGAACTGTAAATGTACCTATTTTTTTGCCTTAATTTCTTCAAATTGTAGAAAGCCTCCAAAATTTGGATTCTCCAGTCTAGACTATATTTACCTTTTGTCTTGTCCTTTCTTTTTTTTTTTTTCCTTTTCTCTCACCATTTGCAATGTTATTCATATTAATCAACAAATGATCTCTTTTTGATGTGTGTGTGTTCTATGGTTCCTGTTAGATCATAAGTTATTTAAAAGAATGCATATTCTGTGTTCTTCCCCTGTTCAGGGTATTTCTCGCCATCATATTTTTGTGCCTCTTTCTCTCTCTCATTTATATACATACACAGTCTCTCCCTCTCTCTCTCTCTCTCTCTCTCTCTCTCTCTCTCTCTCTCACACACACACACACACACACACCTACACACAAACTAACAGCTCAGAAGTGCTCATCCACTGAGAAAATATGAATAATGTAATGAATAATAAGTGAACAAGTATTTATTACAGTTTGACCCAATTTAAATAGGTTTTCTAGTGTTGGGAAGAGCAGCATGATGGTATAGGGTGGCCGTGAGAGACAGATAAAGAAAAGCCAATCAAGACTTAGTTTTGCTGAAATAAAGACAACATTTGTCCATCCATAAAGAAAGGAACATTAACACCCTCAGATAGCTGAATTATTTTCTCAAGGGAACTATTTGGGGGCTAAGGTTGAGCTATTTCCACTGAAAGACCGACACTCAACAGCGGAGACAGCTGCAGAAGCATTGGTGAAAGGAAGGCAGACATATATGGACCATCTGTTCAGCCCCTCCCTCAAAATATGGCTACCTGTGCCATAAAAGCAATGTTGAGTAGGTCCTGAGCTGGTAGGGAAGAAACCACATGTGTCAGTATGAATGCAAGGGAACGAAACAACCTCAGGTACTCAAAAGAGAAAAGGATTTACAAAACCATGGAAAAAAATGGAGGGGTGGAATTTAGGGGCATTGCTGGGAGGTGGGTTCCAGGTTAGAACACTAGGTCTATCAGGCAGCAGTGCCATAACCCCTCTGCTCCCTGCCTCATGGCTGCCTCACATTAAGACGCTGCAGACTGGACTTTGAAACATGCAGCCTGACCACCACCAACTTGCCTGTCTGTAACAAGGTGATTGCCAACCACTATTGACACTGGAGAACGGCTTCTCCCTCAGCTCCGTCTCCCAGATATCACACACCTTTATTTCACTGGCAGAACCGAACTTTTATTCATAAGCTAAAAGTTGAGAGCTTATTATAAATGTAAACTTGGGAACTGGCAGGTGGCAAGGCAGTTAAGGCACTGGTCTCCCATAGTCCAACTTGAACTGAACTGTGGTTCGAGTCCCAGACCTGGCCTACTTTCTCTCTCTTCCTCTTTCTCTCTGGTCAAGTCTAAAAATAATAATAAATAAAATTAAATAAATAATTCTAAAAATAAATAAATTTCAAAATGTAAATTGTAACCTTTTAAGTCTTGTGATTAAAAAAAAAAAAAGTAAGGCTGTGAAAAGATGCCATGTAACAGTGGCAATGGCCAACTCAGGAGGCTGACCCTCACTTCCTAGGAGAGTTATCCTTCCCATTCTTCAAGGTCATCTATGTGACGGGTGAGCGTTCAAATTGAACACAATTGCTTTCATACTCTGAGCTTATTCCAAATGGTTCCTCCACACCTTTTTACCAGACATTGTCATAAATACCCTCATATGTTAACTTTCCAGGTTTTAACACTTAGGCCTACACTCATAAATCGGAAATCTTTAAAGGTAGGGACCTATCCCTATGCAAAGTGGGCAACGAAGAGGTCTTTTGGAGAGAATTTCTTTATCCCATTTCTGACTGTCGGCTTGATATCACACACAGTCACTGAAAACTCAGGCTGCATTTGCTCAGTCTCAGCTCATTTGTTTTAGGGATCACCCCATGAATCAAACACACTGAAGGGGAGACGGCACTGAGCTGGACGAGGCACGCGGGCACCGTGAGCAATCATCTCATGCAATTTGCTCGAGACTCTGGGGCCCATTCAGGCTGGCACTGAGCACACCCTAGCAGTTGGTGCTGCCAGGTCTGCCTGACTTTCCATGTAGGAGGGAGAAATCCTATTCAGTTGATATTGGGTCATTTGAATTATGATCCACCCTGACCCCTGATGTGCCAAACGATTAGTCTAAAGCAGAGGTGACTTCGAGCCAGGAACAATATCTCCACAGAACACTACAGTAGTTTAAAAGTGCAGGTTTGTTCCAAAACCCTACAGATGTGTGTGTCCTGTTTCCACACAGGGCTTGTCATGAACTCTGCAATATCCTGGTCTAGCACGAATCCACAGCACATCGGATTCCCTGTTGCGTAAGCCCAAACGACAGCCTGCTTAAATGGCAGCGCATTTCAGAAATAAGCTCCACTCACAGCTGGCAGTTCTGTGAGTGAACGTTCTGCAACAGAAACCCCCAATGTAGTGTACAATGCCCTGGATATATTTTTTTAAAAAAATCTCTTCTTCCAGATGACAACTATCACACGTTGTGGCAATTTGCTCCCTAATTTTGGTGGACACTAGGAAAGACTGAGCATGAATTTATGAAAAAGCACTGGGCACAAAGAGTAGCAGACATCCATTGCGGATGGAGCACAGATTATAAAGCAGAGTGCTGACACTTGATAAAGACCAGTCACGCTGGCCTCGATGTTGTATTAAGAAATTTAAGGCTTGTCTGCTAGGTGACAGGGCCCTGCGCTGTGAGGGTTGATTCCAGGAGGACTGAGCTGGTTTTTTTTTTTTTTTATTTTTGAGAGGTTTTCGCTATAGGGCACGTGCGCTCGCCAGACAGACAGAGAGAGACATAGAGACAGAAAGCGAGAAATCACCCCCCAGGGGGGATGGTCACGCCGCAATCCCTTCTCCTCCATTCTTCTCTCGGGATCCTGGGCACGCACGCACACGCGCCCGGCGTGAGATTTAAGCCACCGGGTCCGAGACGCGAACCGCGGTCGACTACGTGGGAGTCCAGCGACATAGCCATTACGCTAACTGCTGGTTCCCTGAGCTGTTTTTCTGAAATTAGAAATGTCCCTCCATGGCTCTGACTCCTGATCAGCCTGGAACACACAGAAGCATGGTGTTGTTTGGTAGCTGTGGGTCTTAGAAGCTTCCGCTTCGAAGCATCGTTTGCTGACAATGAGATTTCTGATTTGTCCCTGGTCTTTGGTAAGACACTTGGGTTGTGTGTTAGGAATATGCTTAGATGACAAACAGGCGCTAAGGAGTTCTGACTGAGCTTGAATTTCTGTTTCCCTTATTTTGAGGAGGTCCACTCTGCATCACGGGATGGCCCTGACAGCACAGTGACACCCATAGCTCACTGTGGCCTCTCTGGATCCCTTGTTATGAAGCAGCGTTTGACTATGATTCATAGCCTTCCTGAGCTATGGCCTTTCCCACTATAAGCTGGGTGTTTGTCAGCATCCATTTGTGGGTCTCTAGTCTTCTTTAGTGCAGTCAGAATCTGTGTAACTGCTACCTCAGCTCAGGTCACACTGACAGTTTCAGTGAATGGTGTATCATGCCACGTAAGTGTGAGGAAAACCCTCATGTTTCTGGGTTTGCTTGAGTCTAGTGGCTGGCACCACCAAACGCGTGGGAATATAATGTGTGTAGTTTTGGAGTAAGGTTGGGCTTGGGTGCATGTGAGGCACCTGAATGAAAATATTGTGACAGTTGGAAATACAAACCTGAAGGAAAAGATCTGGCTTGCAGATACCAACTTATGAGTCACCACCAAAGCTAGGAGTTAGATACCAAGAGATATTTCCTAGAGCAAACAGAGTAATGGGACAAAGACTACTGACATTAAGCAGATGGTGGAGCTAAGGGCCGCAGTCCCATCTCGAGTACCGCTCTCTTAGGTTCAAATGTCACTGGTTCCAGGCATGCTTATGCTGCTTACAAATATTTTCTGGTTGTTCTAGACCAAGTTCAGCTCCTCTTTCTGCTCTTTTCAAGATGTCTTTGTGAGTGAAAATAACATATGGAAAACTCTGAGTCTGTTCTAATTTCTATAAAAAGCAGGCCTTTTGCTGAAAATTTTATTTTAATGACTTTTTTAGAGAGATTTTTTGGCTATAGGATGCATGCACTCACAGAGAGAGGGAAAGCGAGAAATCACCCTCCAGAGGGGATGGCCACACCACAATCCTTCTCTTCCATTCTCCTCTCAGGATTTTGGGCACACGTGCACAGGTGCCCAGCCTGAGTTTTACACCTCCAGGTCTGGAACTCAAACTGCGGTCGACTTCGTGGGAGTCCAGCAACATAATCATTATGCCATCTGCTGGTCCTCCTGAAACTTTTATTTTAATATTAGTTATTCCATATTGTTTGCCATGTCTCTCTCTTTTTCTTTTTTCTTTTCTTTTCTTTTCTTTTCTTTTCTTTCCTTTTCTCTTTCTTCCTTTCTTTCTTTCTTTCTTTCTTTCAAGTGAGATTTTTGCTATGGGCCATGCGTGCTTGCCAGAGAGACAGAGAAGCAGAAAGCAAGCAATCACCCCCCCAAGGGGTATGGCCACAGTGCAATCCCTTCTCTTCCATTCTCCTCTCAGGTTTTGGGCACACATGCATATGTGCATGTATGAGTTTTAAGCCACAGGGTCTGGAACTCAAACCATGGTCAACTATGTGGGAGTCCTGCGACATAACCATTATACCATCTGCTGGTCCCACCATGTGTCTTTCTCTAGGAATGCATTGGGATAATGCATTGGGATACTCAAGATTAGCCATTATATATAATTAATCTTTACATCCTAAGTACTTGTCATATTGATCACACATCTAACTATGTTTGTTTTGTACATTTAAAAATATATGGAATTGAAATACTCATAAATTATAGTCAAGTTAATAATTCATAATTTTGTAGTGTTATAAAAGTTAATTACCATAGGTTGATCATTTTTATTTTAAATTTACAAATAAAAACATTATCACAAAGGCATTCATCCATCATGCTGAGATATGACCTTAAAAATAATTATACCTAAATATAAATTAGCCCCAAGATAACATTAGTTATTATGTAATTTAAAATAATTAAATAATAATTAAAATACATTTAAATAAAAATAGCACAAACAGATAACTCCCCCCTGCTGACAACAGAATAGGATGTAGCAATCAGGGCAGAAATCCCAATAATAAACAGCTGAGAGACAAGAAGAAAAATTATTACTCTCCTAAAAATTAAGTAAGAAAAACTTAAGTTGAGACTAGTTACTGGGGCATCGGGAATTTGTAACCAAATACCACCAGGATGTCTGTCTGTCTGTCTGTCTGTGTCGCGCTCTCCCTCTGTTTCATTCTCTCTCCTGTTCTGTGTGCTGATTTCCCTTTCCACTGCTGAAATTATGCCAACTAGCAACTCCGAGCTCACCCTATCAGCCTTATCAAGTGAAAATAAGGGCACTCTTCATTCTGGCTTTTGAAAGTTTCAAGGCTCCATTTGTGAACTTCATGAATTCTCTCTTTTAATCATGCCCCATCTCCACCGGATAGGCATCATGAAAACCATGAGGCATAGAGATTAGTTTTCCGAGATCATGGAGAACACACGCCCAAGGCAGTGGCGAACACTCAGTTCTCATCTACCCCAATCCCATGTACTTAGCCACTGTGCTGCACTGCCTTTCATGAGAACGGTGTATATTTATAACATCTATATATGCAATAGACTGGGTGGCACTAGCCTCTTCAATCATATTGAGGATAACAACGGATTAAAACATGTTTTCTTCTATCTCTGGTTCCACAGCATTTCTAAAGGTATATATTAGAACCAAATGAGCAACTCCTTTGTTCTGAAACATCTCTGGGACCAGACCTCGTCTGCTGGAACCAGATTAACGTCCTGTAAAAAGGTTAAGGCATCTGCTGCCAGTCTCAGCCCTGACTGGACTGCCACCTTCTCATTCGGGCATTCTCTGAAAGGATGACCGAAACCAGATGGCATATGAGAAAGTGAGTGGCCTGGCGGAACTCGGGTCAATCAAAATAGAGTTATTTTTGTACAGGAATGGTTACTCAGTTCTAATCCAGAGGACAGATGTGGGGGGAGATGACACCTCTTCAACTGCTTTCTTATACCTGAGCAGCTAATTAGCAGCTCATTAGCAGCTGCTAATTCAGGAGGGAAGACATGCCTCTGAACCAGCTCTAACATTTAGCACACAAAATAATCATTGTAGTCCACGGTAATTTTGCCAAACATTAAAATAGACTTATTTTATTATAAACTCTTCTCTAAATACTCTGTGCCTAGCATAAGCTAAAGCACCTTCTCTCTCAACCAGTGTGTGGTGTTGGTTTTCGCTGCCTCTGACTCCGGATTTTTCTGTTAAGGAATTCCCACTATATGATAAAGCTAGAAGACTATAATGTAAAAATGCTTTAATTTTTCTTATAATCCATAAAATTATATTTTTCTTCAAATATTGCCTTCAAATACATTATTGATTGTTTTGGACTTTGGTACATATTAAATACGAATTTAAAAAATCAGCTAGCAACATCATCACTAAGGTTTTCAGTTAACTTAATACCTAACACGAAAATGTCAAACATTTTGTAGTGTACAGGTTTGTTCCATTATTATATCTTTTCTTATTTTGCCCATTGCCAAAAAGTAAATGAAATCTTTTCTTGAGGTTATTTATATTCTTAACATCTTCCCATTTTTCTCACTATTTCTATAATTAGTCTAAGTGTTACACAGATCATTTTTAATTTATACAAAAGTATTTAACAGTACTTTTTAAAGCCATGAAATCTCTTATTCTACAGAATATCTTTATAAAGTATAATATTTTAAATGAAATAAATTAGTAAAATTAGAAGAAAAACACTGAAAAGTGTAGTCATTTTAAATTATACTCAGGTCAAAGACTTTCCAAAGATTACTTTCATGCAATAGGGAAAAATTCTGGGAGTAAATAAAACACTTTAATAAAATAATTTTTGCTATTGTTTTAGGAATCTGATCTGGTTATGATCCACAAAAATGTTAACACGTGACGGTATATAACATGTATGTCTATTTAAAATAAATGAATAAACAAATCTTTCAAAGGTTTTTAGTTTTAATTTTTACATAGTAAACATAAGCAGAAGCTATTTATGTACCTCAATAATTTTTAAGGTGTCACCTTGGAAATAGCCCTGTGCACATCAGTATACATCACAAACCAACAATATTATATTGCCATGTGTTATCACAAGCAGAATGCATTGGTTCATGAACCAAGGAAGAGCTTCACTCTCAATCCCTCCAAATGACCTACTACCATTCTGTCTGTGAGACTTCATTTTCTATCATTCTAGATGGCCTGCTTCCTAGAAATGGCATGCTTTCATCAATGCACAGTAAGAGCTCTCCTAATCTTCTGGTTACAGAGCCTGTCTGATAATTTGGGGCACTGGGGGTTTGTATAAGAGTTGTAAAGAAAAGGATTTACCAAGCTCATAGGTCACCATGAAGAGGGAGGATTGCTTCTTCATGATGGTAGAAAAGAAGAGCGTGTTGGGAACTCACAAATTACTGGGACATTTTCTGGGAGGAGTGCTTTTATGTCAAATATTACCTGTGGAAATGTTATTATGGTGTCATTACTATGACTTTCTAGGACATAGGTCTTGATTTTCCCAGTCACCAAGCAACCTAGACCAGCACAAGTGTGAGGGAAGCACAATTACCCACAGGGAAAGAATATCTAAAGAGGGTTGGAGAAAAGGAATAGCTTGGCATCTCTTCAGCAACTAACCCTGTAGGTTATTTACTATCCCTTCCCTCATATGTTTACTTACAGTTCATGACCACCATCTTGATGAATCCGTGACTGAATAGAGTGAATCTAAGAGTAGGTATGAAAGGATAAAGAGTAGACTGGAACTTGTAGTATCAGGGCTTCCCCCAAGTCCCTTCAGATTCCTCTGCATCATTTTGGACTTCTTTTTCTTTGATTCTCTGTACTATACTCTCAAAAAACCAGTGCCTATAGCTTATTGTGAGCCCTGCCATAAGGTACCTGAGTCTTTTCCACCCACTTCAAGAAGGCCAGAAATTTCCTGTTGGGAAAACCATTAGCCAAAGGTTGAGAGGTATAGATTTATGATGGGTAAAAGGTATGAGAGTGATCTACCCCCACGAAGCTCCCTTGAGGAATCGTGGGAAGTTATTCTCTGCAGGACTTGCCCTGACATAATGTGTCCTTCCTGTACTTCTTTCCCTTCCTTGTCTTGCTTCCCCCCCTCTGAATACATTTTCTTTGTTTTTGTTTGTTTATGATAGAGTGCATGCAAGTGCATAAGAAAGAGAGAGAAAGAGAGAAAACCCTCAATAGAGTCTCATCACACAACTATCCCATTTCCCCAGCCCTCCAGCTCCTCTGGATCCTGGGTGGCTGCCTTCACATCCACCTCATTTCAAAGCCAACCTGGGGATCCAAACCCAGGGTCAGTACGTGGCTTCCAGCACTGCAGACCGGTACGCTACAGACTATGCCACAGAGGCTGGCCTGGAAGCCAATAAATTAGTTGGTCATGAATTTTCATCTCATCTGCTTTCAAAGAACACAATCTAAGACTAAAACCAATGATAACACAAAAGCATATATACTTATAAAATCATTAGAAATGCTGCACAGAATGGAGCTTCAGGAAGAATGCCCTCTCCAACACAATCGGAAGTGAGAGAGCCTAGAGTGCTACTGGAGCTATTCTGAATGGAAGATTCTTCACTGTCACGGCTGAAATCTAAGATGTCAAAAAATTAAGTTCAGAAAGATGCCACATCCATCACCAAAATGTCTCTGGAAACTTCCCTAGCTTGTGACGAGACACCAGAACTAGGAGTGTGTCTGCAGCTGCCACTGTGCCCCCGCACCCTGAAGCTAGTGCCTGGCTGCTGGCATGCTGCCCTTGGAGATACCCCATCCTGGAGTTGTTTGTCACTGAAAACAGCCTGACTTCGCAACCTAATTTATGCCCACAACTCTCACTGCAGCGGGCTCTGGAGATGTTGCTTTCAGTCTTTTAGCCTTCTATTGTAGCCTGGAATGGTAGGGGGTTAACAGATGTCAAATAAGTTCGTTTATCACATTTATAGCAATGGTTACAGCTGTAAGATAATTCCAAACAGTGGTATTGCAGACAGTATATAAAATACGTGCAGAAGCTTTATAGACATTGTCCCATTGTAATTCATAGAGGGTTTGCTCGTAAAGTTCTCAGAAAATGACCCAAGTTCTCAACTGAGCAGTTGTTTCTAAGGCAGTGTGCCTGCATCTTACACCTGACCTTTCGCTTTGTTCATAATCTTGCTTTGGGTTTAAAAAAAAAAAAAAAAAAAACTTGCTGTGAAAGTTTCTGCATGTGACACTACCCACAGTTTCGGTACCAAAACATTTTTCTTACAATTTTGTTTCTTTGGAGTTTATTATAACACATTGAAAGGTCATTCTCCAAATAGGCTTTGATCCGATGTTTTTAATATACTTTTTTAAATGTAGCAGACAGAACCAATATGCTAATCCAGATTGTTTTCTCCAGAAACTATCAAATAAGAAACTATCAAAGTTTTCAAATATTGTCAATATCTTCTGGCCAACTCCTTTCTTGTCTAAGGTCACACAGCTGCTTAGGTGTGAAGATGACTCTACAGTCAGCTGGTGGAGTGGTGGTTAAGATATCCAGATCCCAAATGGCTGACCGAGCAGTGTGAGTCCAGGACCCACTGGCTTGAAAAACACACTGGGTACGTGTGTGCACCAAAAATCCCGAGAGGAGAATGGAGAAGAGATTGTGGCATAGTCATTCCCCCTTGGGGTGCTTTCTCACTTTCTCTGTATCTCCCAATCTCTCTCTCTCTCTCTCTCTCTCTCTCTGAGTGTGACAGCTCCATATAAAAAAAATTAAAAAATAAAAATATAAAAAAACAAGAAGATAAATCTAGACTTCAGCTCTGATTCCAGGTCATTTTGCTTTACACCATAGTTTACTGAATTCAGATGATTAGCAAAAATCTTACCTACCATATTTCAGTTTCTTCAGGGTTCCACAAGGCTCAATACCAATTCTCATTTTAAAAATTTTAACTCTACTTGTTCTCAAAATAGTTGAACTTGTAAAACTCCAGTTTCTGCTTACAAAGTAGTATACCAATCTTACAAAGTAAATTTATTAAAATGTTACCAAAGTGGGTAAAAGAACAGAGTTCTGTTCATTTAGGGGCGTATCCTACCATGTATGGAATAAAAAATAAAAAAGTTTCTTGGTCATTCATAGCTCAACTGCCACACAGATGACACCCAGTTCTGAGTACCATCTTGTCTGCTCCTCCCATTTCTCATAATTCCCATGAAACCTCAACAACAACAACAAACTGGTCCTCATGCTTGTATAGAGTGGCTGTGTTTTATTCCCTAGCCTACATTGTATCAAGAAGACTTCTGCTGGACTGGGGAGTGGAGAGAGAACAAACAAAACAGCCAATGATATACTTGGACATAGATGTACTAGTTACCTATTCGTGTAACAAATGATCCCCAAAGTTCATGGTTTAAAACAAGACATATTTGCTATCTTTTGCATTAAAGCTACTTTAAAATTTCTAACAGCACAAGTTGCTTTTTATGTTATATTTTATTTTTTTCTTTTATCAATGTATTAATCATTTTACCAGTCATATGCCCTAAATATGTTTCATATAGATCAAAATAATCTTTTAATCAAGGAATTATTGCTCTGCTTTTGTGATCGATAATAATCTGTCCTGAGTTAGGAATCGATTTAATTCAGCAAAGTTGAGAAAGAAAGTAACTAAAAGTAAAGTCACTTTTGCTATGCAGTTGTCCTCTCTTATCTATGGGGATAAGTTCAAGACACCCAGTAGATGCCTGAAACCAAAGATAACACCACACTATGTTGTTTTTTCCCTATATATACACACCCATGATAAAGTCTAATTTATACATCAGACATAGCAAGAGATTAACAATAACTAATAACAAAGTAGAATATTTATAACAATTTAGTACATAAAAACCACATGAATGGTCCCTTCTCTCTCACTATCTTACTGTACTGTATTCAGCCTTCTCCTTGTGAGATGAAGTGACATGAACAGCGTAGGCAGCATGGCACAGGGCTAGACTACCGCTGACCTCCTGATGGCATGTCAGAAAGAGGACCCATTTCAGATATTTGGACTGTGGCTGACCATGGGTAACTGAAATGCCAGAAAGTGAAAGTATGGATAAAGGGGAACCAGTATACACTAAAGCAACCACTAGCCACATGTGGTTATTTAAACTTAAATTTAATTCAACCTACACACTTATTTGTGTTCTTTGCACACGGCTGTATACTGGAAACAGGTCACTGCCAACTGATCATGGAAATAGCTCTTTCCTCCTAGCTATGTCTCTGGGTAGGCAGCTTAGGCTTCTTCCTCTCCCTCCATTCCCTTTAGCCTCCCACCACTGTTGGCCCACCCAGGGTCTGCTTTACGCAGTCCATTTTTCCAGCCTCACTGCAGGGAAGGGTGTCTGGAGCAGAAAGACCACCTGGAGAAGTAGGAGGGACCCTCATCGCTGTCTTCAACTCTGTGGGACGCTCCCAGCCCACCTTCTCAGTGCTGTGACTGAGAGCCCACAAACTGTTTCCTTTTTTTCAAATTAGTGATCATGTTTCAACTCAGGGCAAAATATCTACAATGATATTGAGATGTTTTATTCAGATTGGCAAATGACAAAAGAGGACTTCCTTTCTCTGACCACTAGAAAGAAAAAAAAAAAACCTGTTTTGGTCAATCGGATTATTCGCTAACTATCTTTCAGCTGGACCTTGAGCGGTTGCTCAGTGGGTGCTGATAGACAGGGACGAGCTAATCTCCTGCGTAAGTGGCTTCCCTGCCCGAAGAAAGGCTGAAAATGGGCAGAGCCTAGAGGCCACAGGGAGGAAATGAGGGAATGTGCTGAAGGAAGACTGTTCGAGACTTCCTTTACATCAGGCAGTGTCAAACCCTTTTAGTCACCCACATGGAGTTTCCAATAGCTTTTTCTCTGACATTTTTCTTACAAAGTCATTTTCTGTGTTTTTTGTTTTGTTTTGTTTTTACTTTCTGGAAAATGACAAGCAATGAATAACCTATTTAGAAATCACTGCAAAACTGAGAAGACCTCCACATCTAAATTGTGTATTCTAAAGACTTACTGAGACCTGGTTTCTTCTGAAAGGCAAAATAATCCTACTAAGTTCTTTGAGCATGTAATAAACTGACATCTATCTTCCATTATTCACATTCGTTTTCTCTATGTCATCTCAGAGAAAGAGGAAGGTACACAGAGACACACAAACAGTATTAGCTTCTTTTTATCTGTGTAGATTTCAGGAGTAGAAGTAAACTACAGGGTTGGTTTGATTTGCTTTTGTTTTTACAATTGATCTATTATCTTGCTTTAGAGAACTGCAGAAATTGCAGTTTTGCCTAGCAGACAGCTAGATTAAGAGGCAAATTCTGGTAAGAAATAGACAGTGTCAACAGAGGGAAGAATCCTGAAATCCTCACAAAATGAAAAGGATGTTGTTAAGTGTCTTTGACTTCTGCCAAAAGAAGGTTCTAAGCACTGATCTTACAACTTCTGTCATTTCCTCATCCATTTCCCCCCCATGTTAAATCCATACTTGTTTTTTTATTATCTTATTTAAGTTTACTTGTTTATTTATTTTAACTTGATCAGAGAGGGACAGAGTGAGTGAGAGAGAAAGAGAGAGGGAAAGTGAGAAAGCAAGTCGCCAGGTCCAAGACTGGAAGCGCAGCCAGCCATGTGGGAGTCCAGTGCCCCTAACACCACCAACCGGCCCGGTTAAATCCATAGGAAACCAAGGAGGATGGCTTCAAAGTTTTGCAGTGTCTGAAGTGAAGTGAATAGATTTTTAGGGGGATCTTGAATTTTATTTACTGAATAGGCATTGAATTCTTAAAAAGATACATTTTAAAAATGAAGACTGACTCATCAATACATTTTTGGTGTAAAACCTAATACATTAGAAACTACTTGTGTTATCCATTTCCTTTTAATTAATTTATGTTTAATGTGGTTAAAGGATTAAGGATAATGTAGAACTAATAAACAGAAAAAATTGTTTTAACTGTGATTAGAGGATATTAATAAATTCTTTTTTTAATAATTATTTTATTTAACTTTATTTATTAATTTGACCAGAGAGGGACAGAGTAAGAGAGAGAGAGAAAGTGGGAAAGCAAACCACCAGGTCTGGGACTCAAACCACGCTTCAGCCATGTAGGAGTCTGGCACCCTTGACCACCACGCCATCTGCCAGCCCCAAGAGAGCATTAATAAATTCTAAATTATATTTTTCTTAGTCTATTTGGGCTGCTTTAACAAAATTTCATAAACTGGGTCACTTACAAACAAACTAATTTCTCGTGGTTCTAGAGGCTGAATAGTCCAAGACAAGGCACCAGCAGATTTCGTATCTGGTGAGGGTCACTCTGAGGTTCATAAATGGCGTCATCCTCACATGGCAGAAGGGAAGAACTCTGGTCTCTTCAACATCTGTTTAGGTCGCTAATCCTGATCATGAGAACATCACCTCCCACAGGGCCCATCCAATGCCATCACACTGAGGATTAAATTCTAACATACGAATTTCAGGAGGACGCAAAATCAGACCATAGTACCACTAAACTATGACATTGACCTGAAGACAATGGCACTAATAACTAGAATTTTAAGTGCATTGTACTATGGTTTATTAACTGATCAATTTATGTACCCTCTGGAATAACGAAGCATTAGTCTGACTTAAGACCTAGGGTCGGTGGGTGGCATGGGAGTTGAGACACTGGACTCTGATGTGGCTGACTGTGGTTAGAGTCCCAGATCTGGTGGCTTGCTTTTTCACTTTCCCTCTTTTTCTGTCTCCCTCTGGTAAATTAAAAAACAATGACAACAACAATAATAATAGTAAAATTAATTCTTTAAGAAAGATAATAACTAATCGTTTTAAAATCATAAGCTATTAATTGATACGATATGTTTATTTTCATAATTTAATACTTAAGAAAATAGTAATACATAGAAACCAGGATTTTTTTATTAAACAACTTGTGATCTCTATTTCTTTCATGGAAAATCAAAGATTTCAAAAGAATGCTATTAAAAATGGTGGTATTCATTAGTCCATTCATAGTTAGAAAACTCCACTACTCAGAAATCACTTGATTTGCTAGAAAAGCCAATCTCTGAAACAGTGAGAGGTTCCACAGAGGACAGTTGTACTCAGCTGATATCAGGTGGGAGGCAGGTCTCAAAACCCATCTCCCCAGCTGATCAGGATCTGGGGGAGAAAGGATGTGGCTAGGTCAGGACCGGCCAGGGAAAGCTCGGGGGCAGGCAGGTGGCTTCTACTGAGATGTCACATCTTAACCCTGACAGAGTACGTCAGTGCACCCTTGCTAACGTCAGGGAGTCTGTCATCCTCTAGTCTGTTTCTGTTCTTTACTTTCTCTGAGGAAAAGACTCGAAACATACATTCTTGGATTTCGCCAAGCTGTTACGACATCTGGTCTACATGGGTAGAAAGAATATTTAATCAAAGTGCCCTGCAAAAAATACTGAATCACAGTGCCCAATATTTAAAGTATTCCATGGGCTAAGCTATGAAGGCTAAGTCACTGGCTTAAGTAGGCAAATCCAGACCTCTGACAAAGAGCGAGCCAAACAGGCACTTAGTCAAGCCATTTATGGGCAGTATCAGTAGGACTGGTCCTTTCTAAGTACTGTTAGGAATAATTTATCATTCCTAATAAACTTAGCCTTTGGAGGTTGGCTTGCAATTTTGGCACTCCTAGGCATGTAGAGGATCCTTTCCCCTCTGCTTTCATTTTTCATACGGCACGCTCCCGTCCAGCCCTGTGTGTCTAATTCAGTTTTCATTAAGGACACCAGTTTAATGCTAAAAGGCAAAGTGTCGAGAAAGAACACATCCTGGTAAAATTTGTCAGGAACACATCAGGAAAAATATATGTATTTGAAGCTTATAATTATAGTATGATTTTAAAAGTGGCTGCTTACAAATGAAGTCAACATTAGCATGAGTTTTGGTTTGTTTGGTTTTTTTTTTTTAAGTTTTTCCAGATGGTGTGTGAGCTTCCCAGAGAGAGCGAGCAAGAGAGAAGGTACCCACTATGGGCATGGTCATGTCGTAATCTCTTTTCCTTCACCTCGCCCTCCTTTTGAGACTGGGGGCATGCACACACCCTGCATATTTCTCAAGCCACTGGGTCCGGGATTTGGATCACACAATTGGCCATATGGGATCCCGCTGCCTTAAGCACTACACCATAGACTGGCCCACATGAGAATTTTCACCCATAACAAGGGATACCAGAATATAACCATCCTTGCTCTTATTCTCCCCTTCCTGTAGTCCATTTATGACCCCACTGCCTCTCAACCTCCTGGGTATTCCTTATAGACTGCTTTGTGCTCTCAGGGAGTCTTCATTAGGGAAGAATTTTCTGACCTCCAAGTATATAGTAACCTGTGAAAGCACCGTCACTATAAAATTGATCATTTCTTGTTTCTCCACAAAATTTTTATTTCCTTAAGGGTAAGGAATTGTAAATGCACCAATACAGGTGCATTTTCCAAGCCCTACTCTAGTACAAGAATTTCAGGGCCAGCAGGGGTGTGGTGGTTAAGGCATTGGACTCCCACATGGCTGACCGTGGTTACAGTTCCAGACCTGGCAGCTTGTTCTCACTTTCTCTCTCTTTCTCTCTCTCTCTCTCTCTCTTGAGTACATGTGTCCTATAGCAAATTAAAAGAATAATAAATAAAATAACTCTTTAAAAAACTAGTAGGACTTCAATAAGTAAGTCTGTATTAATGGAAGGGGTAAATAAAGTATTAGCTTAACTTAATATCAAAATTTTTCAAAATTTTCTGAGAAAAGAACATATCAAATTTAGTACTAGAAATGAGAGAATTCTCACCTTATGAAATATTAATTAGCAATAAGCTACTACTGTAGAAACTATAAGGTTCTAAAATTTATTAGCACAAGGCCAAATAGATCATTATTGTAAATGATGTAGATAGCATTTGAAATTTTTTATATTTAAAATAGGTAAGCAGTTAATTCAAGGGCTATTTCACCCACGTCTACTTACTGTAGGGTGACATACGATCACCAGCACGCCTACTAGATGTTACACTGCAGAACAATCCAGCTCGTTCTACCGCTGCTAAATTCAAAATTCTATAATAGCCAAAGAATACGGTAATGTCTTGAGTATCACATAAAATGTTTTAGCTTTTGCTGTCTTCTGTCCCATTTTTCTATATGTTAAAGTTTGTTGTTAGCTGGGGAACCAACATTTAGCATAATGGCTATCTGGCTGAACTGCCATGTAGTCAACCACAGTTTGAGTCCTGGATCCGGTGGTTAAAACTCACTCCGGACGCATGTGCGTGCGTGCCCAAGATCCGGGATTGCAGTGTGGCCATCCCCCTTGGAAAGTGATTTCTAGTTTTCTGTCTCTCTGTCTCTCTCTGTCTTTCTGGAGAGCACACGCGCCCTATAGCAAAAACCTCTCAAAAAAAAAAATAGTTTGTTGTTTGCATTCCTATTTTATTCCAGTTTTCCAGGTAATGATGCTAAGGCACTGGATAAAGGTTGAATGTTATCTATTTTCTCTGTGCCACTTTGTTAGTAAATTAAGTTTGTTAAATAATAACTTTATACTTACAATCTCTTAAATAACTAAGTTATTTAACGGGGGGAAATTTTATTTCCTTCGAGCAGAATCTCTAAATCCATTTTTTAAAAAGTTACTTGAAAATATATTAGCATGAGTTTTAGCCTTTTTAATGAATGAGATCATGCCAATTCTCAGAGTTTTTTCCTATAAAATAAAATATGTCTATTTATGGCCAAATGTTACAATATGTTCTCTTTTTGTATTTTCCTCATGGGTAGTAGGAAAGGCATCTGGTTTGTTCCAATTTAATTTCTCACTGAGTAAGATGGATGATCGTTTAAGCCAGCAAGAAGGGACCTGGAGAAAATGAACACATTCACCGCCCTGCGGTGGCGCTCCGGCCCTGCAGCTCTGACTATTCCTCTGGCTCCCGGTATTAGTTCAGCCACGTTCAACTCCTCTCTGTCCTCACTTCCGTGGCAGGACAGTGCGGGTCGCAGTGCAATCTGAGTCCCTTCTCTCCAGGGCAGTACAGTGAAATCACCAAGTAGGACCCTGCCCCATGCCTTGAGCAAGCCGCACCCTTCCTCTACCCAGAAACTCACTTCAAGTCGAAGGTCAGCATGTTTACAGATCCCTCTAACACACTTGTCTTAGGCAGAGGCCACATTAGTGACACAGGCCCATAATGAGAGGCTGGCTGAGGCCTGGGCTAGATCATAGCATCAGGACCATGCTGGGCTTGCTTCTCTCTTCATTGAATGAATGAATGAATGAATGAATGAATGAAAGAAAGAAAGAAAGAAAGAAAGAAAGAAAGAAAGAAAGAAAGAAAGAGAAAGAAAGAAAATCACACTGGGCACATGTGCCTGGGTGCCCAAAACCCAGAGAGGAGAAGGGAGGAAAAGGGATTGCAGCATGACCATCCCCCTGGGGAGTGATTTCTCACTTTCCGGCTCTGACTCTGTCTCTCTCCTCTCCAATGAGCACATGCGCTCTATGATCAAAAGTTAATTAAGGGGAACCAGCAGTTAGCGTAATGGCTATGTCGCTGGACTCCCACGTAGTTGACCGCGGTTCGTGTCCCGGACCCGGTGGCTTAAAACTCACGCCGGGCGCGTGTGCGTGCGTGCCCAAGATCCCGAGAGGAGAATGGAGGAGAAGGGATTGCGGCGTGACCATCCCCCCGGGGGGTGATTTCTCGCTTTCTGTCTCTA
>NW_006159808.1:1553063-1600524 GCF_000334495.1 Tupaia belangeri chinensis | reverse complement strand
GTAAAAAGAGGTACCAGCAGTTAGTGTAATGGCTATGTCGCTGGACTCCCATGTAGTCGACCGCGATTCAAGTCCCGGACCTGGTGGCTTAAACTCACACCGGGCACATGTGCATGCATGCCCAAGATCCCGAGAGGAGAATGGAGGAGAAGGGATTGCGGCGTGGCCATCCCCCCAGGGGGGTGATTTCTTGCTTGCGGTCTCTCTGTCTCTGTCTTTCTGGTGAGCACACGCACCCTATAACAAAAACCTCTCCTAAATAAATAAATAAATAGAAAGAAAGATCAGACTTTGAAACAGCAATTTGAGACACAGCTTTTTCAACCCTTTCTTAACGTTTGTTATTTTTCTGGTTAAGGAAAACTGCCTACTAAGGGAAAATTACTAAAGGAAAACCACTAAAGGAAAACCACCACTGTGCTATTAAATCATTGTTTTATTAAGACTAGTGACAGATGGAGTTGAGGTGGGTAAAATTCCACCAGGGGAATCAAAAAAAACTTTATGAAAAGTTGCTAATTTAAAAAGTATGTTTAAGGCCTGCAGGTGGCATGGAGGTTAGGTGGCTGGATCCCACATGGCTGACTGTGAAGTTCTAGTCCCAGATCCGGTGGCTTGAAAATCATACCCAGTTCAAGAGCATGTATGCCTAAAATCCTGAGAGGAGAATGGAAGAGAAGGGATTGAGGTGTAGCCATTATCACTGGGAGGTGATTTCTCACTTTTCCTCTCTCTGTCTCTCTCTCCTGCAAGCACATGTGCCTTATGGCAAAAAATTTTTTAAATAATTAAATTATATAAAAATCTGTGTTTAATTTGGTCATGCTTATTCAATATGGTATTTTTTAACATTTTATTTATTAATTTTAATTATTATTTATACATTTAATTGCTATACATCATTTAGATCGTAAAGAGACTTTACCCAGGAAGACACACACCTCAGTCCAGCCCAGTTGAGAGCATACACACATTCTCATCTCAATATGGTCTTAACAGGGGTGTGGGAGCAAAGAAGTCCTTTACAGACAGCTACTTAGGTACCTGAGACCTTTAGGGTTTAGCTGAATCTCATTTCTACTGTATATGACTTGTATTTGGGATGTCTTATACCCAAGAACTGTTCTGAAGAAGTCTTTATTAATCAGTGTGAGCAATTGAATGATCAAAATCAAATATACTTGACCTGGTAGCTTGGGTTGTTCTACTTTATAATTGCTACTTTAATGTGTGCTGAAGTATAATCTGATATGAGTTTTAATAGTTGGTATGAATGATCAAATTACTTTTTAAAAAAATTTTAGTCATTATTTTTATTTTTTTAATATGCAATAGGGCAAATATGCTCATCAGAGAGATACAGAGAGAGACTGAGAGAGAGAAACTGAGAAAGCAAGCTGCCAGGTTTGGGACTAAAACTGGGGTGGGTCATATGGAAATCCAGCACCTCAACCACCACACCACCTGCTGGTCCCAAATGGTCCAATTCTTTACCTTTAGTCTTGCAAATGACCTTCCCTATATTTATCATTTTGGATTATAAAAGTGGAGAACAATGCCCTGGCTGTTCTTTGGGTAACCACATTGCTAGACACTGGAGCTGGGGCAGGAATATGCAGTTACTGTCCTTTCTCTCAGCAAACTTAGAACTCTAAAGTAAGGGGCTGAACGTTGGGTGACTTAATATGTTTTCCTCAGAAGTTTAATATTTGGCTTGATTTTATCCAATTAAAATGTATTAGAAAAAAATACTGAATATTCACTATGTGCTCTACTCTAGAGCAAGCAAAAAAAACCAATATCTCCACATGTTTATTAATTTGTAGTTTTCCACTTCCTAAAAGGATTTAAAACGGCAAGCTGATTGCTCTAATCCATCCACTAGCTATTTAAATTATAAGGATAATGTCTTCTCCTCACAAATTCATTAACAAATCACATTATTAAAGCTGGCAGCTTTAAAGGCAAAAATATTTCAACACCTAGTTTAATAAGTGGATTTCTCTTGAATCATCCATATTTTTAGAAATATGCATATTTGATCTCTATGGCAGATATGATTTCACTGAAATATTATAAATGGATTATACCTGATTATTGACAATAGTTACAGGTTAATTAATAATTGTGGTCTTTATCTTGAAGGTAGTTATGTGTATCTGCTAGTGTCTCTTTTCCCCCTTGGTTAGAATTTCAAAGTTAGTCATTTGAACCAAAAAAAAAAAGTAAACAAAATTTGTAGTACTGAAAAGTCACATAAAAATAATTCCAAAGAAGCATAGTGTCTATAAAGCAATACAGGTGTAGACTGTTTTGGTGCTGAAATTTGGTACCCACCAGCCACAATTTTTCTAAAGCAGAAATTGAAATTCCCTTTGAACACCAGAGCAACTCATGTCATACAAGAGGCCCTAAAGATTTGTAAATATAACAGCATTTCAAGTAAAGCCGCTCTGTTTAGGCAGAAATGAAAGCACTTTGGAAATGGACTGAAAATGGCCTATCAGTTTGCATTTTGACTCTTTAAACAATCTGTCCTTTCACATATTATGCACACGCACACCAGACTCTGTGTGGTGACAGGAGAATATGACCCTTTGAACTACCACACGGTGGGTTTTGTTCTCTGTACAGCAGCCTTCTGCAATTAACTGAAAATGTTACAGCATCTCTTACTGTCTTGCTTTGCAGTGAAGATGTTGATACATGTGATAATAAGAATAAAAAGATTCCCACTGCAGAAATGCAATCAATAAAAACCAGAATGTAGAAAATTACAGGATGGATAATGT
The DNA here is from genome assembly GCF_000334495.1 of Tupaia belangeri chinensis. Classification (NCBI taxonomy): domain Eukaryota; kingdom Metazoa; phylum Chordata; class Mammalia; order Scandentia; family Tupaiidae; genus Tupaia; species Tupaia belangeri. The sequence continues at coordinate 1,597,732 of NW_006159808.1, read as the reverse complement.
CATTACTTTAATGAATAAATTATAGGAGAAAAATTAACCACAGAAGAAATCTATACCTTCAAAAAGACTCAGAAAACCTGTCAGTCAAATGCAGTGTGAACCTGGTTTCCAAAACTTATTCTAAAAACCTCAGCCTCACAACACACACACACATGACACACATCACACACACTTACACACATTACATGCAGGGAAAATCGATGCATGATTAGATGTTTGTGATATCAACATATCATTGTCTTACATATGATATAGTATTTAAACCTTTAGAAAGATTCCTTATCTTTTAAGGATACATTCTAGATATTTAAGAATGAAATATTTTGATGAACATCAAAGAATTTGTGCATTTTCTTGTCTGCTTAATCTTACCATAAATCCTATAGTGTATACTATTAAATTGGCACAAGAAGGACAAAGATAAAATGTTACATCAGTTTTTCAAGGCCTAAAATGTTGGAAATGTAATATTGCCATCTTTATCAATGAGTGTAATTGACCAGTCATGTATATTTGCTGACATTCATATTTTTCCCAAGAAAGTATTCACATATAGTCTACAGAGAACAAAATATACCCTGCAGTTTAAGCAGTTGTCTATGTAATATAATTATAAAATTGTCACCAAGAATACATAGGATATAAATTCATCTAGTCCTGAAACATGAATTAGCCAAAGGATTGCTAAGCCTTCCCTTTCTGGGTGCCACATCGATTCAGCCTCCTCAGTAGAGACGTACACAGCCTACTGAATAGTCTTCGAGAGGGTCACGAGACTGCCATCAACTAGGGACTTTCCTGAGAAGGACCTCCTTCCTAACTCCCAACTCACATGGTTGTTGGCAAGATACAGCTCCTCTTGACTTGTAGGTAAGGTTTCGATTCCTTGTTTCCTCACCACATGGACCTCTCTACGGAACATCTCACAAAACAGCAGTTTGCTTCGTCAGAGCAAGCAAGAGGGCAACAGAGCTCCAGCAAGAGAAAGAGAAGGATGGAAGTCCAGGTCTTCTGGAAGCCCGCTGTGGAGGTGACACCCATCACTTTAACCATGTTCTGGTTGGTAGAAGCAAATGTAGAGATCACACAATACTGTTGCTCTTAGCACTCTTTCAAGATTATGATAATTAAGTCCACACTTGTCATCAATAAAGAGGCACATATGCAGGTATTACCATATCATAAAGTTATTCTTTACTATTTTAACAACTGATTTCAGTATCATTTGTTTCTTTTGTAACCCAAAGTATTTTATTCTATGTATTTAAAAACTTTATTCTTAGGAAGGATACTGAGGCTTCCCAGTTAGCCAAAGGAGTCCATAGGAGGAGAAAGGGTTAAAAATCTCTGATATAGAATATGTAGTTGTGATGAAAGATTACTTTCTTGATCAGAAGTTAAGAAACGTTTTTCTTTAACATGCAATACTGTGGCGAGCAATGAAAACATGTAGTATTGCCAAGGAGGTAGACACTGAAAGAGGCGACAGCAAATCTGGCCTGCAGAACCCCAAGGAACAGGGGCAGCACTCAACGTAAGACAGGTCGTGGAGAAGAGATCATCTGAGTGTGATGCTCGTTACGTAGAGCTGGGAGATAAACTGACCGAGGCAAGGCTGGTGCAGAACGGGATTGGATGCATACCACAGAGGGGGGAAGGCGCCCTTTTTACCAAGTTTCAACATCAACTCTTGTATCTTCACGAAATTTGATTAAGTGATAGCGGTGTTTATTTTTGAAAGAAATATTCACCATAAACATTTTGGCATCGTTCTGGAAAATTGAAATTAAAATGTTACCTGGTCCAGCTGCTGTAGCCTGCTGCTTGGCTAAGCACGGCGGTGCACCTTCTACCCCAGCTACTCAGGAGGCTGAGACAAGGATCACAATGCAGCCGAGAAGCCCTAAAGTCTAAAACAACACACACACACGCATGCACACACGAATGTACTCACACATGTGCAAGGTTCTACTGCTCAGCAAAGCCAACAACTTGTTCCAAAGCTCTGAGATGAAGAAAAATGTTCCTCATCGTGCAGTCTCTAGGCATTCACTGTTTCGATCTCTAATTCACGCTTTCCTCGGTCCAAAGTCTTGCTGCAGAAATGACAGCATAACTAATCGAATCACGGACGGAGTGCTTGGAACCGACAGGCTACTTATTTCACTACGGTTGCTTGAACACTTCCCATGTTTAAAAGGGGTTTCCCATAACCCCACTAATTGTATTCTGTTAATCAAGTAATTAGTATCTACTATATTTCTAGAATAAAAATAATCTTAAACGTATCATTTTGGAAATTTTCAGAAATATTTTTAATGATGAGGGATATGTAATAACACATTAAGGAGTGGGAATGGAGCTCACTTCTTTGTTGTTTGCTTTTGCTATGGGGCACAGGCACTCGCCTGAGAGACAGAGAGAGGGAAGTGAGACATCACTCTGTGGGGGAGGGCCACGCCATGATCCCTTTCCCTAGGCTCCTCTAGGGGTTTTGGTCTCGTATGACACATGCCTGTGTGATTTTCAAGCCACCGGGTCCAGGACTCAAACTGTGGAGACAGCTATGTGGGATCCAGGTTGTTTGCTTTTGCTATGGGGCACAGGCACTCGCCTGAGAGACAGAGAGAGGGAAGTGAGACATCACTCTGTGGGGGAGGGCCACGCCATGATCCCTTTCCCTAGGCTCCTCTAGGGGTTTTGTCTTGTATGACACATGCCTGTGTGATTTTCAAGCCACCGGGTCCAGGACTCAAACTGTGGAGACAGCTATGTGGGATCCAGTCACCTAACCATCACACCACCCGCAGGCCCTGGAGCTCACTTTTTTAAGCTACAGTACCTTTGGGTTTGGAATATGAATGAATCAGTCCATTTCCATGGCAAATGTCCTTCCAAAGTAATTGAGCCTTAAATGCCAAACCGAAATAGTTTGCCATAGACTCAATAAAAATGTTCTGTTCTAAAGGATGTTCTGACTGATAGTAAATTTAATAATGTCTTAAAATGTCAAGTTGAGTTCTAATTCCAAATTGGTATCTCCGAGTGTAACCTGTTACAAATTCAATATTAGGAGACATCTTCCCCAGCTTCCTGGATTTTAACAATAAGAACTTCATAGAGCAAACAAAATAGATACCCCATTCTGCTTATTTCCCTCAGAAATTCAAACAATTTACCTAAAATATAAATGTGTAGGAAGCTGATTTTAAATTTGTACATTTAAACTCATGTACAAATCAGTAGTTTCTTTTGATACCAACTAGGCTTAACTTTTACCTCCTAAACTAGTTATCCATGAGATAAAAATAAGATTTAAAAAGTGAAAAACAATGTATCATTTAAACATCTACCTGTCCTATAAAAGATACTATTTTTCAATAAATGTTTCAGTAAAAGTAAACTGTCTTGCTTGAGGGCAAGATACAATAATTATGTAACTCTTTTGTGGTTGAGACAAATGAATAACTTGATATTTTAAATATCATATCTACTAAAAACAATTTTTTTTTGGGGGGGAGAGGGCGCGTGCGCTCGCCAGACAGACAGAGAGAGGCAAAGAAACAGAAACCGAGAAATCACTCCCCAGGGGGGACGGTCACGCCACAATCCTCCATTCTCTCGGGATCTTGAGCACGCACACACACGCACCCGGCGTTGAGTTTAAGCCACCGGGTCCGGGACGTGAACCGCAGTTGACTACATGGGAGTCCAGCGACATAGCCATTATGCTAACTGCTGGTTCCCCCCAAAACAATTATTATATCTACTAGTACAAAGGGCCATATCTTTGTTTAGACAAAACGTTGGTCTGGTTCACAATTAAACAATTTTGTTTTGGTATCTATGTAAATATAACCTAACCCTACTAGAACTATATTATATTTGGGCTTGTACATTTATACCCTATAAAAGATAAGGCTAAAGTCTAAATCACATTTTAGAAAAGTCTTTAATACACATAATTCGGGTATTACTGAAAGGGACAGTTCTTTGTATTTGTTCATATTCCTGTTATTTAATCTGCAAGGTTAAATAATCTGCAGCAGGTCCTTAGCAGCATAGCCAAATGTCCTGGCATTCACTGACCCCTCCCTGCCATCCCAAGGAATATTGTAAGGTTTTTCCCAGTATTTAGCCTCCCCTCAGGCCTCTAGCTTGTCAGGATTTTAGGACCCCATGTGCCTGGTGTGTTTCCAGTCTGACTCAGGGATCCAAACCCACAGCCAGCCATGTGGCTTCCAGCACTGCAGATCAGAACGTTATCAACGTCTTCACCAGGCTGAGCCTCCGGAAGTGCTTCTACACTGTTTCTATTTTAATGGTATTTTAAATAACAATTTATGGTGTTTTTTTTTTTTTTTTTTCAGTGAGTATAGAAACTGAGTTTTTGTTTTTAAGGGAGAAGGAGTTCCTGTTCTTTTTCTTATCCGTGATAGAGCACATGAGAGTCCACTTAGGAGAGAGAGAGAGCGTGCGCACCCTCCACAGGGCCTTGTCATGCCACCATCCTCTTCCTCCAATCCTCCCCTCTGTTAGATCCTGGGCACAGGCACACACACACAGCAAGGTTCAGGCTGACTAGGCTGGGCTGTAAACTGTGGTTAGCGTGTGGGATACGCTTTCCCTTGAATGCATTACTGCTGCATCTCAGAGCTAGCTCCACGCAGAGTTTTACGACTGGTGTATTGAGTCTTCCGTGTGACCTTGTACACCATCATTTCTTTTTATCACCCTAGTATACAGACTAGAATCTCCAGCACAAATCGAACAGAAGTGTTCAGAGTGTACGCACTTGCCCTTACCCAGTTAGGGGACCGACATTAAGTATATTGTATGTGGTACGTTTTCTGAGATGCTCTTTATCAAGTCAGGAAAGTAGCGGGCATTGCCTTAAGAAGAATGACGCAGGATGTTGTAAAATGCCTTTTAATCACTGATTAAGTTGCTTATATGATTTTCTTCTTTAGTTAATGCAATCAATTATATGTATTGATTTATGCATAGCGAAAAACAATGAACTCCTATGATAATTACTACATGGTCATTGACACTTTAACCTTTTAATATATTGTTAAATTCCAATTATCAAAATTTTGCTAAAAAAAATACCTACCTTACTGAAGGTTATCGGCTTTTAGTTTATTTTCTTATAATGTTATTGTGAGCTTTTAGTGTCAGAGTAATGTGGGTCTAATAGGATGAGCTGGGATCTAATCTCTTTCCATGAATATTCTAGAATAGTATGCATATAAATGGTAGTCTTTCTTTCTTTTTCTTTTCTTTTTTTTTTGGAGAGATTTTTGCCTTAGAGTGTGTGCACTCACAGAAAGTAGAGAGACAGAGACAGTGACTAGTAAAGTGAGAAATCACCCCCTCCCCCAAAGGATGGCCACCCACAATCCCTTTTCAAACCACCAGGTCTGGGACTCAAATCACAGTCGGCCATGTGGGAATCCAGCAACATAACCACTACACCATCTGTGGTCCCCTCTTTCTTCCTTAAATATGTAGAATTCACGAGTGAATCCACCTGGACCTGGAATTATTTTTGTAGAAAGGATTTAACCCCAAATTGAATTCATTTAATAGATAGTGTTTTCAATTATCTATCTCATAATGAGTACTTTGTAAATTTTCAAGGAATTTATACCTTTCATTGAGTTGTTAGGATATTTTGGCATAAGGGTGTTGATAATGTTTAGTTACTATCCTTTTTAATAATTATGGGACTTATAGTGGTGGCATAGCTTTAATTGCTGACATTGAAAATTTTCATTTTCTTACTTTACTCCTGTGTTGGGAAATGACTCCTCCAGACCAATTTTGCTGAGAGTCTTGATCATGAAGGGATGTTGTATCTTATCAAATGCTTTTTCTGCATCAATTGATATGATCATATGGTTTTTATCTTTCTTTCTGTTAACATGATGTATTATATTTATGGTTTTGCATATGTTGAACCAACCTTGCATTCCTGGAATAAAGCCTACCTGGTTGTGATGTATAATCTTTTTTATAAGTTGTTGGGTACAATTTGCTAGTACCTTGTTGAAAATCTTTGCATCTATATTCATCAGAGGTGTTGGTCTATAGTTTTCCTTCCTTGTCCTGTCCTTATCTGTTTTAAGCATAAAGATGATGGAGGTTTCATAGAATGAATTAGGGAGAGATTCACCCTTTTGGATCTTTAGAAATAACTTGAGCAGAATGGGGATTAACTCTACTTTAAAGTTTTGTAGAATTCCGAGGTGAAGCCATTTTCTCACTTTACTCCTAAGGTGAACTAGAAATTTAATAATTTTGATTTTTTTTCTTTTTTTAGAGAGAGAGTTTTGCCATTGGATGTGTCACTTGCCAGAGAGGCAGAGAGCCAGAAAGTGAGAAATTACCCCCCAGAGGGGATGGTCATGCCACAATCCCTTCTCCTCCATTCTCCTCTCAGGATTTTGGGCACACACGTACACAAGCCCAGCTTAAATTTTAAGCTGCTGGGTCCAGGACTCAAACTGTGGCAGACTATGTGAGATTCCAGCAATGTAACCATTATGCTCTCTGCTGGTAACAAACAATTTTAGTTATTCTCTATTTTCTGTTTTTATTTTACCGAACTTTAAAGTTAATCTTGTTTTCTTTGTTATGGTTATTTTGGGGATGTATACATATTTCTTCTCTTTTTTCCAATTTTATATGGTAAAAACTAAGTTTACATTTTTGTGAACATTTTCTATAATATTACTTAGTGGTATAAATTTCAAAGTACTCTTTTAGGTGCATTCTAAATCATTTAATGCAATTGTATCTTCATTTTTATTTAGTTAAAACATTTCCCAATTCTTTCTTTCTTTCTTTCTTTCTTTCTTTCTTTCTTTCTTTCTTTCTTTCTTTCCTTCCTTCCTTCCTTCCTTCCTTCCTTCCTTCCTTCCTTCCTTTCTTCTTCCTTCCTTCCTTTCTTTCTTTTTTTCCTTCCTTCTTCCTTCCTTCCTTCCTTCCTTTCCTTCTTCCTTCCTTCCTTCCTTTCTTTCTTTCGTTTTTTGCCATAGGGTGCATGCATTCAGCAGAGAGAGACAGGAGGAGACGGTGAGAGGAAAAGCTGAGAAATCACCCCACCTGCCCCAGGGGTGATGGTCATGCTGCAATCTCTTCTGAGATTCTGGGCATGCATGCAATGTGCCCAGCATGATCTTCAAGCCACCAGGTCTGGGACTCAAACTGCGAATGCCCAGGTGGCAGTGCAGCACCCCAACCACCATGCCGTCTACTGGCCCCAATTTTTCCACTTTTCATTTTTTTCATGGAACTACAAATTATTTAATAAGTTTTACTTAATTTCCAAATACTGTTAAGATTTTTTTCTAGATATCTTTTAGTTATTGAATTCTATTTCACTTTACTAGAGTCAGAGAAAAACGGTATCACTTGAATTCTTTTAAATTTTCTGAAATTTGTTTTATGGCCCTGAAGATGGTCTATTTTTAAATGATTCTGTATACTCCTGAATGTGTGCTCTGCTCTTGGTGGTGAAGTATTCTATAAATGTTAGTTCCTCAATTTAATTACTAGTGTTATTTAAGTCTTCTGCATCCTTATTGATTTTCTGTCTAATTGGTCTGCAATTATTGAAAGACAGATGTTAGAGACTTTGACTATACTTGTACCTCAGTTTTTCTCCTTGTGGTTCTAACCCTGTCTGTCTTATATATTTCCAAGCTCTATTTTTTGATCTATAAAGGTTTCAAGTTACTACATGCTCTTCATTATTTTGAAATGATCAACTTTATATCCCTGGTCATGTTCTTTGTTGTAAAGTCTCCTCTGCTTGATACTAAGATTGTAAATGATACATTATAATACAATAGAATAATACACTATTCTAAATAATTAAAAAGTAGAATATCTTTTTCTATCACTTTACTTGTAACTTGTGTCTTTTTACTTAAAATAAGATTTGTAGCAGCATATAATTGGATCTTGACTTTTTTTTAATTCCAATAGTTTATACCTTTGAATTGTGGTGTATAGTCCATTTATATTTAACATAATGACTACTATTCGGTTTAAATGTGCAATGTTGCTATTTCCTTTATCTCTAACCCATGTTTACTCTGTTTACTCTTTAATTCTGTCTACTTTTAAAACAGTGTTGGGGCCATGTGGGGAGCCAAGAAGGAGACTTGAGGAACGTGTAGGACGTGACCGCTAGATGGAGACCAAGGTTAGTGTCTGGACCTCAAGTCTCCTTCTTGGCTCCCCACAGGGCCAGCAGATGGCATAGTGGTTATGTCGCTGGATGCTCACATGACCTACCACAGTTCGAGTTCCTGACCCAGTGACTTTAAACTCGTGCCAGGTACGTGCATGTGTGTACCCACATTTCCAGGAGGAGAATGGAGAAGGGATTGAGGCATGATCGTCTCCCCTAAGCGGTGATTTCTCACTTTTCTTCTTACTATCTCTGTCTCTAGAGAGCATATGCACCCTAAGGCAAGAAACCTCTAAAAAGTAAATAAATAAATAAATGTGAAGTTTTCTATGATTCACTTTTATCTTTTCCAGTGGATAGTTATCATTTTAATCTGTTATTTAGGTGGTTGATACAGGAATTACATACATATTTTTCAGTAATCACATGTATCACTCTAGTGCTCTGATAGATGAACCTTAAAATAATGCATCAATATTTGTTTTTCTCAGTCTTTATGCTGTTGTTATCATTTGTTTTATTTCTTCATATGTTTCCTTGTGGAGAACAGATGTACAAAGTTGTGAAAAATCCTTTACTTCCAAACAAAATACAAAGGAAAGCAACATAACCTCTGCAACATAATTGCACTTATCTTTAACAGAAGCTACATAATTGCTCAATGCAGTCTTCAAGTTAGTTCATCTTTAACTTCCTTTTCCCTTTTAATTACTTTTTTAGTTTATACTCTGTATCAAGAAGTGCTCATCAGAAGTTCCTGGCCTTTTTCCCAGCAGAAGTTGTCTCTCTGCTGATGCTCCTAATTAAATGTCTGTTTCTACAGCTTCTCTTTTTCCCTTGGGGCATGAGGATAGCAGATCTTGAACACTATACCCATTTATTCTTGCTTTTGAAAACTAGGAGTTCAGTCAGCAGATGGCATGGTGATTAAGGCACCAGATCCCACATGGTGACTTTATGGTTCAAGTCCTGGATCCTGCAGCCTGAATACTGGACCAGGTACATGTGCATGTGTGCCCAAAATCCCAAGAGGAGAATGGAGAAAGGACTGCAGCATGGCTGTCTCCTCTGGGAAGGTGATTTCTCACTTTCCCTCTGTCTGTCTCCAGCGAGTGCATACACCCTATGGCAAAAATCTGAAAAAGAAAGAGAGAAAAGAAAACTAGGGATCCAACCGAGATGTTACTTCTAAACAGTACTTTTAGGTATGGTTCAGCCACTGGACCCAAGACTTCAGTGTGCGGTGGCAGACCATGTCTTCCTAAGCAAACATCTTCCCCATATGTATGGAAGAAGGCAGTCCCGGGCCCTTCTCAAGGTGGCTCCTGAGGATTGGGATAATGAGTTGGAACTGGAACAAAGCCAGCCACTGACTGGATGGCGTGTGGGACTGTAAGAAACTTGTATTCAGGAATATTGAACTAATATTTGAGTCTTTCCTAGCTCAGTCATTGTCTAAGTTACTTTTGCTCCAAAGCCAGCATCTTTTTTTTAATTTAAAAAAAGAATGTTAATCATTTTACATCTAAATTTCTATAGTGGTGCAACTTCGCAATTTGTTCTATGAAGACTGAGCTGTAACAGAGCAGGGATATCGACTCTGCTCGAAAGCTTCCTGCACCATGCCTAGGACAGCAGCTGTCAAACAGGAAACAGCGAATGCTCATTCCAATTTCTGTTGCTCTTCGCTATTACCTAGTATTAGAAAACTCTCAATACTGGGACCAGCAGTTAGCGTAATGGCTTTGTCGCTGGACTTCCACGAGTCGACCGCGGTTCGTGTCCCGGATCCGGTGGCTTAAACTCATGCCGGGTGCGTGTGTGTGTGCCCAAGATCCCGAGAGGAGAGTGGAGGAGAAGGGATTGCGGCGTGGCCATCCCCCCTGGGGGGTGATTTCTCACTTTCTGTCTCTCTGTCTGTCTGGCGAGCGCACGCGCCCTATAGCAAAAAACCTCTCCCCCAAAAAAAGAAAACTCTCAATACTAACCATTAAAATCTGTTATGTATATGCTTTTATTTCATCCCACATAAGAGTTCAGTTAACTCTTAATAGATAAAAATATCCCCAGCCTCAAGGATGAATCATGACAAAAAGCACAAATTGTGGAAATTGTGTACTAATTGTGATTCACGCTGGTCTGGTTTTCTGTTTTGTTTTGTTTTGTTTTTTACCTCTTTAAGAAGTTTTTATTTGTCGGTGACTCTTTTTTAAAAATGTCATAAAGATCTGTGTATAATCATTTGACCTGCTAAAAATATGGGTAAATTTAAAGTAATGAAAATAAATGTCGTTTGAATAATGAAGTACAAGTCAGTGAACATCTTTTTAGTTCATTTCCTTTCTGATTTATTTGGCTGCAAATAGAGCGCTTGATCTAAAAAAAGTTCTAAAAGCCTTTCATCCTTGCCTGCCATGATCATAAGGCTAGAAAAGCTGAAACTCGTGTCTTAATCTTCTTGTACAGAAGGGGTTTTCTATGTGACACAGTTTTGCCAAAGAAGGAATTTCAGTGGAAAGGCTAGTACTTTACTGATAGAAGCACACAAAGGAAGGGGTATGTTTTTGTCTTGAATGAAAAAAATCTGTAGGAATCAGCAGGGTCCTGAACAGAGACCATGACAGACGAACTGCAGAGTATGAAGGTGAACTGGCATTAATAAGTATCCACTTCTAACTTGCTTCAAGTGACAAACTAAAACATGCTGCAATTTGAGGGCCTTTTTCTAACTGATGAAATTGACCCTCCTGACAAGCAAATTAGCATAAATTAACACTTGCTGTTATTTGATGCATATTATAATACTGAGAATTTTTCCAGCCCTGGATTATTTTTAATATAAAAAATAAAGAGACAGAGGGAACCAGCAGTTAGCGTAATGGCTATGTCACTGGACTCCCACGTAGTTGACCGCGGTTCGCGTCCCGGACCCGGTGGCTTAAAACTCACGCCAGGCGCGTGCGCGTGCGTGCCCAAGATCCCGAGAGGAGAATGGAGGAGAAGGGATTATGGCGTGACCATCCCCCCTGGGAGGTGATTTCTCGCTTTCTGTCTCTCTGTCTCTCTCTGCCTGTCTGGCGAGCGCACGTGCCCTATAGCGAAAAACCTCTCCAAAAAAAAAAAAAAAAAAAAAACAAAGAAATAAAGAGACAGAGATACTGAGGGTCTGGACAATGGTGCAGCTGGAAGCCGTGATGTTCTGTGAGACTGGCCACAGGGAAGGTCCCAGGTTCGCACCCAGAGACCCGCTAAGGTTTGACGAAGTCCTCCCAAAATGCCCGAGTTCAGCCATTGTAATGATATTAAGAGGGTCAAAACTTAATCTGATTATGGTGTAGAAAAATGGGGCCTTTAGGGAGAGGTTAGTGATTGGCTGGTTAGGGAGAGGCCTCCCTAGTTGAGTCTTGCTGCAAACACAGACAGGAAATGAGGCAGGCAGGGCCCACGTGGACACAGGCCACGCTACACTGTGCTTAAGATCCAATGAGGCAAAGATTTAAAGCAGTGAAAACCCTCTAGTGGGGAGGAGACAGCCAGCAAGAGGGGCTCCCTCAGTTCTGTTACAAGCAAAACCAAGAGGACTTCTGGATTTCTTTCCACAAGTAAGAAACTGGAAGTCACCACTCCGTTTTAACAAGTCTAAACACTGGGGAAAAACAATTGAGCAACTCTATTCAAATTCAAAAACAAAGTGGGGTTGGGGCCAGCAGGTAGCATAGTGGTTAAGGTGCTGGACTGCCACATGGTTGACTGCAGTTTGAGTCCCAAACCCAGCAGCTTGAAACTCCTGCTGGCAGTGTGTGCATGAGTACCCAGAATCCCGAGAGAATGGAGAAGGGATTGCAGTGTGGTCATCCCTGCTGGGGTGTGATTTTTTGCTTCTATCTCTGTCTCTCCAGAGAGCTCATGTACCCTAGAGCAAAAATCTCTCAAAATATTAAAGAGAGAGGAATGGGATCATAGGGTAAACCACTGCCCCCAACCTGGAGAGACAGACAGGCAGATACCAAGCCACAGCCTCATGAAACAGACACCTCCATGGGACACAATGAAATAAGAGAAATCTGAAGATAGCAAGTAGGAGAGGCTACATGTAGCATAGATAGCGAATAAGGATTGGATTTAAGATAAGATAAAGAACACCTATAAATCAACATAACAATAGCAAGCAAAAGTGGAAGAATAAATACAAGAGACGCCAATAAAAAAGGCAAAATTTAAGACAATTCAAATGACCCGTACATAAATGACAGCATGTAAACATCATTAACGAGCTATGCTGGGGTATGATTTCACAACCAGCTTTTAGCAATCATTAAAAGATCTAATAAAATAGGCCTGGCCCCGTAGCACAGTGGTTAAGCACTGTGCACCAAGAGTTGATACCACATGGCCAACCGCAGTTCAAATCCAAGTCCAAGCAGCTTGAAAAGCACGCTGAGCACATGTGCATGTGTCCCCAAAGTCCTGATGAGGAGAAATGGGGGCAGGACGTGAGGCAGGACCAAGCCCAGCAGGCGCTGCTTGCTCCTTCTCCCATTCTCTGTCTCTGACACACATGCCCTCTGGCAATAAAAACTTATTTTCAGAAAGTGTCATTATACAAACTGCTGAGAAAGTTTTGGTGAAATTAGAACTCCCTTTAGCTTCTAAGAAAATTTAAATTGATTGAATCTTTTCTTGAGAAAAAATTTGCAGTTTTGGGTAATATTTATATATACCCTACGACAAGGCCAGCCCATTCCTGTACACCTCAAAGTGCTGTTTTGCACACTGAGACAGAGAAGCACAGATGTTTCATATCAATACACAGGAAGCAAACTACACGCCATCTATAATATAATGGAGAAATAAATTAAGGCATTTTCTAATAATGAGATAATGCAATATCATACAGAAGAGAAAATTAAATTATGTGCAGCAACATAAATGAATTGCAGGACTTTAATATTGGGTGGAAAAATGCAAGTTTCAGAAATATACAACATAATACCATCAATGTAATACTCAAAAACATGCAGAGTAATTGGTATATTGTTTAAAGAGACAAACATGAAATTATTTAAAAACGGGTAGTGATAAACAAAACTATTAGGAAGATGATTAATCTGAAAAGAGAAAATTATGGATGGGATTGGTGAAGGGAACCAGTCAATAGAAATGTTCATTTCCTTTTCAAAATTTTTAAACTTATTTTCTTCTTTTAAAAATAATTAAGATTTGTTCCATGAAGGCGTATTGTGCTCACTGGAGAGAGACAGAGAAACGGAGAGAGAGAAAGTGAGAAATCCACACTGCAGTTCCTTCTCCTCCACTCTCTTCTCAGGGTTTTTGGCACGTGCATACCCACACACATGTGCACACAGCATGATTTTCAAGCTGCCGGGTCAGGGACTAGAACTGTGTTTGGCCATATGGGAGTCCTAGCACCCTAACCATCACACCACCTGCTGGCCCAACTTGTTTATTCTTTCTAAAAGCTAGTAATGCTCATTTCTAAAGTGAATGATGGGGACACAGCTGCATTGTGATTCCTTTTCCTCATACATACTTTATAAGCATTATTTTGTGTCTTTTAAACATTTCATAGAAATTTAAAAAATAAACAGAAGAAACATGTATAGGCATATATATATACACACATATATGTTCTACATATAAATGTCTCTGTGTGTGTGTGTATATATATATATTTTTTTTTCCTATAGGTTCCAATCTTGTAAAGTCTACAAAGGATTTTCTTGTCATCCTGATGATTTTGAGTCATTTTGAAAAAGTTACTTTTTTTCAAAAATGAAAATTCTAATGGTAAAATTTCACTCAGAAACTAAAGTTGAGGCTTTTTCTGCTCAAAACACAAAAGAAAATTTTGTAACTTCCAAATACAAGACTTTTTAAGTATATTGGAAAATGTTATGCATGTTCTCCTTCAATAGTCCGCCATTCATGCTCCAGTAGGTACAAATCCCTGGAAATACAATAGTAACCTGCACAGTCCTCTCACCATGAAGGAATGCAAACGAGTAATCAAAAAATACAACCAAACATCAAAAACGCTCTGTTTGAAAAGGTCGGGGTAATTTGGTAGCATGTCAGACTGGCACTTAGGTCACTATTTCACCATTAAAAAAAATTAAATTAATATTATTTGAGTTGAGGACTGCAAAACTCAGCTGACCAATTCTAACTGGGAAGAAAAATACCTTCAACATCTTTAAAGAATAAAAATATATTAATCTTCAATTTCCCTAGAATTTTTGCTATATTTGAATTATTTTTCTCTTGTATTGGTATTTTGATTTACCCGTGTATGAATTTACTTTGTGTCTCTGTAAACTAGTCATAAGTGGGTTATACATTAGTAGAAAAATAATTCTATTAGAACTACAATTATCTAGGTTCATGGATATTTTGCAGGCTTTCTAATACTTATTTGCAAAGACAAATTTCTTTCATTTTTCCATAAAATATGAATAATGAAATAATCCATTTACGTGTTTGCTAATTCATCTTCAGATAAATTACAAATTTCCCATATATCTTTGGGAAGAGAGGAGGCTAAATCTTGTCCGGGTGAAACCTGTCACTGTTCTTTATTCCAGTGCCTACAGGGTGCTCGCCACACACCTGTCTTCATCCGCTTTGTCTCTGTTCTACTCTGTTAGAAACTATAGAAAAAATAAGTCGGAACAGTCAAAATGCCTCACGGTATTTTTAAACATACGGATTTCTGTCATAGAAATATATTAGTTTACTACAGCAAATTAGCACAAACTTGTTCACTTAAAATAAAATAAAAGTGCAATGGAGACCTTGGGATGTTTATTTCCAGGAGGAAAAAGAAATCTCTGAAGCATTTGGGACAATCATCTTCACTTACAGTTCTTTCACCTTGCCCATTGATTTGTCCTGACCCCCCGCCCCCCAAGGAGGTAAAGTAACCCTTTCATGGCTAAGAAAAATTAAGCAAACTAGACAGAGGGATGGGCTATCTTTTAAGTGAAGTTATAAAGCTGCAACTTGTCACATCTGTCTAGTAGCTATTAATGTGCATCAGCCATCTGCTCAACTAGTTGGTTCTGGTATTGTGATGGTATTTCATTAGTATTAGCTATTTAATGTCTTCTATATGATCGTTCCCAGTAGATGAGGATTTTAAACCTGAGATTTTTTTTTTGCCTTGGAATTTGAATAATAAATTTATTTGTAAACTTAAAAATATATATATATCAGAAATGTATTTTCTCACAGCCCTGGAGGCAGAAGTCCAAAGCTAAGGTATAGGTAGGATCTTGCCTCCTCTGGAGTCTGGGGGACACTGTTCTTGCCTTGGCTACCTTCTGCTGACTGTTGACATGTGTCAGCCCTTTGCAGCCATAACGCTCCAATGTCTGTCTTGGTCTCCGCGTCATCTTCTCTCCTGTGTGTCTGTCAAAACCTACTGTGCCCTTCTCTCTAAGAATACATGACCCCCTCCTTTTAATATCCCTAGCGTAACCTGCATATGCCATAGTAACATTTCCTCTTGTGCCACGTAAGGTTATGAGATTAGAACACAGGCATATTTTTAGGGTCACTGTTCAATGCACAATGCAGCGTACATTTTATTGTCTTTTCATTTTTTAAGCTTCTGTGGCATGATTCAGACATCTTAGATTCTGTTATAGTTAATGAAAATAAGTAGAGAATAGTATTATTAAAAACAAACAAACAAACAAAAAAAAAAAAACAAAAAAACCCTGCTACTTTTCACCATATAAAAATCTTGTATCTTAGAGTAAAAGTCACTCCTGGAATGGTCGAATGACACTGATAATCAAATTAGATCCCTTTTTGGGCAAAGAACATACACTTTACTAAACTATGTGCAGATAACATTTTATACTAACCATAGGAAATAGCATTAACTACTGACAAAAACTATTTCTTCTAGTGAATTATCTCTTCCTTAATAAATTTAGTAGTAGCAGAGTTGGGAACTTTAAACCTTACATTCCATTTTGCTCTTGGGCTGCAGTCTACACTACTCTAGAATAAAAATGTTTTTACACATTTTTCCTTCTCGAGAAAACCTTTATTTCAAACCTGTGCCATAAATTAATGCTTACGATAGGAAGCAGACAAGTGGAAATGCTGTTGAGCAGTGCTTCAACAAGAACACAGAAAAAGAGGGAACTCAATTTGGGCCAAGTTTCTAAGAGGAAATTACCAAGAAAGAAGTGTGAAAAGAGAAATAAAAAAAAATCATAAAATACACTTTGACATCTCTCCAAGAGAAATGACGATTGAGCAGTAAATATGTGCCTCTTTAGAAAGTGTTAGGATTTTACAGAATTCCACTATAGATATAAATTAGCTATGTCAGGAAAGATGTAAGACAATCCAGTCTTTTTTTTCCTTAAAAAAAAAAAAAGAATCATTGGAAAGTCTTGAACACGCCGCTGACATAGACTGCACTTTACACACACTTCCTTGCTGTGCTGAGGAGTCCTCAGACATCCTGAGGAAGGAGTCCCTCTACCCCGGAGTGGCAGGACTCCTGAGAGCTGGATTAACCCTGCGTGTAGTGAATCACATGCCAGTGGGCTGACGTGTCCGGGCTGACATGTCCGGCCTTCCGGCCTCGTGCAGGCTGCGCCCTGCTCTTCAGAATAAACTCAGCAGCACTGAGAACGTCCATAACCACAGCTGTCAGCATGTGCACCTTCCACGTCCTCTTAGACTATTAGGCTTGAAAAGAAAAATGGGATAACTGTCATGAATCTCTGTAAACTAGTCATAAGTGGGTTATACATTAGTAGAAAAATAATTCTATTAGAACTACAATTATCTAGGTTCATGGATATTTTGCAGGCTTTCTAATACTTATTTGCAAAGACAAATTTCTTTCATTTTTCCATAAAATATGAATAATGAAATAATCCATTTACGTGTTTGCTAATTCATCTTCAGATAAATTACAAATTTCCCATATATCTTTGGGAAGAGAGGAGGCTAAATCTTGTCCGGGTGAAACCTGTCACTGTTCTTTATTCCAGTGCCTACAGGGTGCTCGCCACACACCTGTCTTCATCCGCTTTGTCTCTGTTCTACTCTGTTAGAAACTATAGAAAAAATAAGTCGGAACAGTCAAAATGCCTCACGGTATTTTTAAACATACGGATTTCTGTCATAGAAATATATTAGTTTACTACAGCAAATTAGCACAAACTTGTTCACTTAAAATAAAATAAAAGTGCAATGGAGACCTTGGGATGTTTATTTCCAGGAGGAAAAAGAAATCTCTGAAGCATTTGGGACAATCATCTTCACTTACAGTTCTTTCACCTTGCCCATTGATTTGTCCTGACCCCCCGCCCCCCAAGGAGGTAAAGTAACCCTTTCATGGCTAAGAAAAATTAAGCAAACTAGACAGAGGGATGGGCTATCTTTTAAGTGAAGTTATAAAGCTGCAACTTGTCACATCTGTCTAGTAGCTATTAATGTGCATCAGCCATCTGCTCAACTAGTTGGTTCTGGTATTGTGATGGTATTTCATTAGTATTAGCTATTTAATGTCTTCTATATGATCGTTCCCAGTAGATGAGGATTTTAAACCTGAGATTTTTTTTTTGCCTTGGAATTTGAATAATAAATTTATTTGTAAACTTAAAAATATATATATATCAGAAATGTATTTTCTCACAGCCCTGGAGGCAGAAGTCCAAAGCTAAGGTATAGGTAGGATCTTGCCTCCTCTGGAGTCTGGGGGACACTGTTCTTGCCTTGGCTACCTTCTGCTGACTGTTGACATGTGTCAGCCCTTTGCAGCCATAACGCTCCAATGTCTGTCTTGGTCTCCGCGTCATCTTCTCTCCTGTGTGTCTGTCAAAACCTACTGTGCCCTTCTCTCTAAGAATACATGACCCCCTCCTTTTAATATCCCTAGCGTAACCTGCATATGCCATAGTAACATTTCCTCTTGTGCCACGTAAGGTTATGAGATTAGAACACAGGCATATTTTTAGGGTCACTGTTCAATGCACAATGCAGCGTACATTTTATTGTCTTTTCATTTTTTAAGCTTCTGTGGCATGATTCAGACATCTTAGATTCTGTTATAGTTAATGAAAATAAGTAGAGAATAGTATTATTAAAAACAAACAAACAAACAAAAAAAAAAAAAAAAAAAAAAAAAAAAAAAAAAAAAAAAAAAAAAAAAAAAAAAAAAAAAAAAAAAAAAAAAAAAACAAAAAAACCCTGCTACTTTTCACCATATAAAAATCTTGTATCTTAGAGTAAAAGTCACTCCTGGAATGGTCGAATGACACTGATAATCAAATTAGATCCCTTTTTGGGCAAAGAACATACACTTTACTAAACTATGTGCAGATAACATTTTATACTAACCATAGGAAATAGCATTAACTACTGACAAAAACTATTTCTTCTAGTGAATTATCTCTTCCTTAATAAATTTAGTAGTAGCAGAGTTGGGAACTTTAAACCTTACATTCCATTTTGCTCTTGGGCTGCAGTCTACACTACTCTAGAATAAAAATGTTTTTACACATTTTTCCTTCTCGAGAAAACCTTTATTTCAAACCTGTGCCATAAATTAATGCTTACGATAGGAAGCAGACAAGTGGAAATGCTGTTGAGCAGTGCTTCAACAAGAACACAGAAAAAGAGGGAACTCAATTTGGGCCAAGTTTCTAAGAGGAAATTACCAAGAAAGAAGTGTGAAAAGAGAAATAAAAAAAAATCATAAAATACACTTTGACATCTCTCCAAGAGAAATGACGATTGAGCAGTAAATATGTGCCTCTTTAGAAAGTGTTAGGATTTTACAGAATTCCACTATAGATATAAATTAGCTATGTCAGGAAAGATGTAAGACAATCCAGTCTTTTTTTTCCTTAAAAAAAAAAAAAGAATCATTGGAAAGTCTTGAACACGCCGCTGACATAGACTGCACTTTACACACACTTCCTTGCTGTGCTGAGGAGTCCTCAGACATCCTGAGGAAGGAGTCCCTCTACCCCGGAGTGGCAGGACTCCTGAGAGCTGGATTAACCCTGCGTGTAGTGAATCACATGCCAGTGGGCTGACGTGTCCGGGCTGACATGTCCGGCCTTCCGGCCTCGTGCAGGCTGCGCCCTGCTCTTCAGAATAAACTCAGCAGCACTGAGAACGTCCATAACCACAGCTGTCAGCATGTGCACCTTCCACGTCCTCTTAGACTATTAGGCTTGAAAAGAAAAATGGGATAACTGTCATGAAGTGCCTTACAGTGGACGGTGCCAAACCGCAGAGGTTTCCGGGGCACTTCGCAGACCTCCAAATACCTGTGCCTGAGGGCTCTTTCTCCTGGAATTGCAGAAAGTGGTGCTGGCCATTTCTGCTTGAGTAGGGGTTGAGAAATTAACATGCTCCAGGAGCCGCCCTCAGACAATGCCTATCATCTCTGTCTTCCTCGCATCCCAGCGTGCAGTTTCGCCTCACTGTGAACTCTGGGGGGGCAGGCACCACATCTGTCTTTATTGTGTTTCCATCTCTAACTCCTACAGGAATACCAGGCACCAGTGGCTCTTGAACAAAAATATGTCGATGCATAAGTCACTCACTGTCATAAGTAGAACATTTGCATTTTCATCAGGTCTAGAATTATGTCAAGAATCTTGAGAACTGAAAAATTCTGGGTTCCTCTACCCCTCAGGTTTAACAATGAATCTGCCTGAGTTTTCAAGGTACAATAGCCTATGAATGGAAATTATGCCTCAAAACTGTAAAACACAGATTTGCTTCATAAAGAGGAGTAATACTAAAGTCTCTAGTCTTTGTTTTGTATGACTAAGAGCTATTTAATAGTAATCTACTGCGTGAAAAGTACCTGAGTGTTTTTATACTAAAACTAACCCACTAAAAGCTACCTGAGATCTCCTTCTCAGGATTCTACTGGAAAATCCCACTGACATAAATTTAAATAGTTGTAAAGCTTCTTCCAGTAACACTGAAATAATCCTGGATGGTATTTATGTAACGCCAGTGTTGCCTTCCGTGTGCACTGAGTATCAATTGTATATTGTTACTTTTTAGTTGTAATTTTCACTGTTCTACTTTCACCATTATCAATCATTATATCAATTATTAATCATCATGGGTTATTTTGTTTACTTTGGAATTTTTTGCAAGGCACACTTAAGGGTTAGGAGCTACTTATAGAGTAGTATTTATTTATTCCATACATTGTACATTGGGTTTATTTAGCTTCGAGTATATTATCAAGGGTAAGGCAATAAAATGTATGAGGCTGATAGTTTTAAGAAATTAATTAACATACAGGAGCCATTTATGACTTTTAATTTTAAGCCCAGAACTCCATACGGTGTGACCACTGGGACCACTCTGTTTTTCCTACCTTTATGTTCCTACTGGGATTAGATTATTTTAAAAATAATTTTAATTCGTGTATTACAGTTATCCATACTTATGGGGTACGATGTGACTTTCCGCATAGGATGACAATGTATAATAATCAAGGCAGGGCAATAAACATACCCGTTGCCTCAAACATTCATCATTACTTTGTGTTGTGAACATTCGAAATCCTTTCCCCTAGCTATTGGGCTGTCAGGAAAATCACGACACGTTTTTGCATACAAAAATACACCATGACTTTCCCAACAACCTAGTATTTTGGAATAGACTTCGGATTGCCGTCACATACAGTTACTGAAACTCATCCCTGTTATCTACCTGCAATTTTGTATCTGTTATCGAAATTCTTCCTATCCTCCCTACCCTCTTCCCTCTTGAATTTCTCGTAGGTATTATTCCACTCTCCACTTCTATGCAATCAGACCTTTAGTTCCACTCCTGTGTGAGCACTCTGGATTACTGAATGGGGAAAAGTTTCAAGTTTTCCTCTAAGAAGCAGAACAAGACGATGCATACTTTCTCCATTCTCATTCAACACAGGGAAGTCTTAGCTGGAACAATCAGGCAGGGGAAGGAAATAAAGGGCACTGAAACCAGCAAGAGGAGTTCGGCTGTCCAGGCTTGCAGAGAACGTGATCACATACAGAGAAAAGCCTAACGACCACCGGAAACACCTAGAATCGATCACTAAACAAAGTTTGTCTGTATCAGTTTTCTGTGCTGGGGACGCTTCAGGTTAATCAGTCAAATCCTCGGTGGTTACGCACCTGGATAGTGACTGCCCTTACCACTCAAAGAGGCTGCAATGGATTTGGACACCAGCTGGGTTCGACACAAAGTGTGCTACTCATGATTGACATCCTTTCTTATCCCCACTCTTTTGTGCAGTGACATCTTGCACTCTTCCACAAGTCACAGCCTTTTCTCAAACCACCGTCCAAACAATAGACACCCATTGCTTCCTCCTGGCTGCCCAGGTATGCCTCTTTCCTCGTATTTCCCACTAAGCAACACTGCCTCACCCCCTCCCGTACCTGGCAGGTTCGACAAGTGTTTAAGCACACTGTGCCTTTCTAGTTCCATTCCAAACTTACACAACAAGATAGAAATCATGGAATGTCTCTGGAAAACATTCCATGATTTTTAATAATCCTATCTAAAATATACATTATTTCATGTAATTATTTTGGCATTTGTTAATGTTTTACTGAAAAGACTATTATTACTTCATTACTGATGCACAGATACCCCTGTGCTTATGTGTATGCCTTGAAAAACAGTGGGCTGACTGCAGTAGCCTTGTGATTAAGGGAGCTGGGTCACCCATGGCCAACTGCAGTTTGAATCTAGGCCAGGCATCTTGGGACACATGCTGGGTGGGTGTGCATACATGCCCCAAATCCTGACAAGATAAATGGAGGAGATGGGACTGAGGTACAACCAAGCCCCATTAGAGGGTGCTTTCTTCCTCTCCCTTCCTCTGTCTCTATGTCTTTCTCTGGCAAGCACACAAACCCTCTGGTGATTGAACAAAAAAGAAAATTTCAAAACAGGAAACATTACTTTGATGACACACAAAATCATGGCATAAATATATAACATTTGTCTAAAAATTTATGAGCATTCTTTCAGTTTCAGCTCTGACACCTTGGGAGTCTTCACTTTTCTTTTTTTGTTGTTGTTGTTTTAGTTTTTGTTTTGTTTTTGTGTGTGTGTGTATGTGTGTGAGAGGTTTTTGCTATAGGGCACGTGTGTTCGCCAGAAAGACAGAGACAGAAAGTGAGAAATCACCACCCAAGGGGGATGGCCATGCCACAATCCCTTCTCCTCCATTCTCCTCTCGGGATCTAGGGCACACACGCACACGGACCCAGCATGAGTTTAAGCCTCTGGGTCCAGGACTCCAACCGCGGTCGACTACATGGGAGTCCAGCGACATAGCCATTACACCAACTGCTGGTCCCACTCACTTTCAATCTTACAATATAAAAGTTAGGCAAACTGGAAGATGATGACTTTGCTTGGACCATCAGAGACGTGCGGTCACAGGCAAACGCTGCCCCAGATCTGGAGAGAGAGGCGCAGCCAAGGAGATGCAGCATCAAAATGTCCTTTCTTGGAGCAGAAGCCCACAGAGCCGTAAACATAAAGAAACATGTGGTGATTTTGGTAAACTGGTGAAGGCTGGACTAGCATGGGAGTGGGCCTGCAGCCTTAGAGAACCCACACCTTCATGGACTTCCCCTCCAAAGGCCCTGGCAGGTTCTCATAAGTATCTAAGATAGCCTTTTCCAGGGAAGACAGGGGAGGCCTGCTTTCCAAAGGAAAGAATTTTGTCAGAGAACAATTCATTTGGAAACCTTATTTTAGCTGAGAGAAAGAAATTCCTATTCTCTGCAGCCCTCTCCTATCTTCCTGTCTCACCTAAGGGCGGGGGGGGAACACTGGCAACAACGGGTAGGACTTTAAGAATATAAATTTGAAATGTTGCAAATAAGAAAGGAAGTAGGGCACACACTTCTTTAAAAAGCTGCAAAACGAGAAGAGGATCGGAACTATGTAGAAAGGTCACAGCCTGGGACAGTCCCTCTGAAGGACAGAGACTCAATCAAAGATCACGGAAGGTGCCCCCCTCCCACATCTCCCCACCACAGCAAAAGAGCACCAATGCAGTAGCAGGGACGCAGCTTCAGGAGCTGCAGACACCGGACTCTGAGGAGCTACACCCAGAGAAGCTTCTAGAGAAAGTAAAAAGACACAGCACAGCCTCTGGAGGAACCCGGAGGAACCCGAAGTCTCCAGCACATACAGCTACCAGAGACTACACGCAGCCCAGCTCCAAGACAGCAGACATAGATCCTCACACTAAGGGCCCATTTGCTTTATTTCCTATTTCCCAAAACAATATGTCGAGCTCGCAACAAAAATCTATAAGATATGGAGCAAAGCAAGACAAAGTAGTCCGAAAAGATCATGTAATTATCTAAAGGAGAGTCATATGTGACAGACACCTTGTGACTATCGGGGTACAGGGATGAAATAATTACAATTAATATGTTAAGAGCTCATGTCGGAATTCCCAAGATTTCCCTAGAAAGGAGTCGTGGGACTCAGGGAAAGCCGTTAATATTCACAAAGACAGTTGACAGCAGTGAAAGGATACAGAGTAAATCAGCGGATGGGAGGGTGCCTGGGCAAAGTCCGGCAGAAAAGCGGTGCGTGCTCCCAGATGCCTCCCACAGTGCATTCACATAGGAGACCCCACCCACCTGCAGACACGCAGGTCCACCACTGCTCGCGTGCCCGGCCAGGTCAGCCTGGAAACAGGCTGGGTCCATGCGTTTAGTACTTAGTGTGTGGCTCTGACTGTTACCATTCGAGTCAATGAAGATTTGAAGTTCCTGGAGTGACACAGGAAATGCAATGGTGCTTACTTATTATTGCAGCAAAACCTGGGACATCCAGAGACGCTATGACTGTTGTTCATGTCCGAATCTGTTTCTCTAAAATTTCTCTTGGTATTCAGAACACCCAACAGCCTTCTGAAAACATTAAAGGAAAAAAAGAAAATACCAAAAAATCTTGGCTTAAGTTAGCATGTTTATTTTGTTGCAATTTAAAAAAATCCAAGTTCTTAAAAAAAAAAAATCCAAGTTCTTTAGTACCCACCAGGTGCCCACGATGGGCTGAGTTAATATTCCCTAGACACACACATGTGTTTCCGTTGGCCTGCACACTCAAGCCACCCCTTCACCCTGAATCCCTTTCTTTCAGTACTCGAAAACAGAAGGTGAAGGTATGAGTTCTGGGGTCAGACCGCCAAGTGCGAATCCCTCTTCAGCCACTCTGGTCGCTGTGAGTTACCTTACTTACTATCTGACAGCCTGAAGCGCTCATGTCTAGAATGAGCAAGCTATGATGTAAGTTAACAAATGTAAAGCCTTATGATATTGCCTGACATGGGGGAATTACTTCATGTATGTGACAAAGAATGTTGTCATCAAGACAAAATAGAAGTCGTTTTCTCTGCCTTTGATTCCTACTGGGACATTTCTTAGAAAATAATATATTTGGCCTTTGGTATTATGTCTTCTAAATCCTATATATATATATATTGGAGAGGTTTTTGCTATAGGGTGCATGCGCTCACCAGGAAGACAGAGAGAGACAGAAAGCAAGAAATCACCCCAGGGGGGATGGCCATGCCACAATCCCTTTTCCTCCATTCTTCTCTCGGGATCTTGGGCACACACGCACACGCACCCAGTGTGAGTTTAATCCATCGGGTCTGGGCCTGGAACCGCGGTCCACTACGTGGGAGTCCAACAACACAGCCATTAAGCCAACTGTTGGTCCCCATCTTCTAAATCCTAACAAAGTGCCCCACACAGTGCTGATGCTCTGAAAACATGTATGGACAGCCGACTTAATTGTACATTCATTGACATAGCATTTAATTTTATGTGTCTTAAGAACAGATTCTGCACAATATGCATAATACTTTGCAATACTACTTGTTAAGTTTAATTTAATATAGGGTGCATGCGCTCACCAGGAAGACAGAGAGAGACAGAAAGCAAGAAATCACCCCAGGGGGGATGGCCATGCCACAATCCCTTTTCCTCCATTCTTCTCTCGGGATCTTGGGCACACACGCACACGCACCCAGTGTGAGTTTAATCCATCGGGTCTGGGCCTGGAACCGCGGTCCACTACGTGGGAGTCCAACAACACAGCCATTAAGCCAACTGTTGGTCCCCATCTTCTAAATCCTAACAAAGTGCCCCACACAGTGCTGATGCTCTGAAAACATGTATGGACAGCCGACTTAATTGTACATTCATTGACATAGCATTTAATTTTATGTGTCTTAAGAACAGATTCTGCACAATATGCATAATACTTTGCAATACTACTTGTTAAGTTTAATTTAATTAATAACTATGTAGACAAAAATTCCTGTACGTTGCGAAGTTTTTTTAATCATTAAAACATTTATGCCTTGCAAACAGGAAAGGGCCTCATTTTGACCAAAAACTGGAAATAAATTGCTCATATCATTTAGTTGATTCTAGGTTTGAAAATTTTAGCTCCAATAATCGATATTTCATCCACTTCATATCAGAAAAGCTTCTTTTACAGAGGGGATTGATATTAGCATAGTATCTGTTTTTAATAATAAAACAGACTTCTACTGTTTTAATTATATAGAATGTCTTGTGTGTGCATTTCCTAAGATAAAGATCAATGGGTTATTTTATATACATTTTTTTCTATTCTTAAAAAGAAACAGATAATCCTTTACCAAGATGATCATTGTTTCTACCTGCAGTCAATGCAAATTTACGAATGACATAGTTTACTTTCTCTTTTCACAGTAATTATCCGAAGTCCAATGTGCATTTTACCCTTACCACACACCTCGATTTGCACGAACCACGTTTTAAGAGCTCACTAGGCATCCGGAACTAGTGGCTGCCATGTTGAACAGCGCAGACCTAGTGCTTTAGCATGTGCTTATGTTCTTGGTCAGAATAAAGCCTTTAAGTACAGATTTTAGTTTGGTTTTAGTTGTTCTGTCCCTTATCATCAGTTAAAATTTTGCTTTAGACCAAGAAACCCCAATAGCTGCTTTGCAATTAATGCAACCTATTTTATTTTGCTGAGGCTGCCTTTTGATATCTGAGGGTTCTCTATCAGCTCTGTTATGGTGGGTAAATAGCTGGACATGAGCAGGGAGGGGAGGGGTATTGGTCCAGTGGCAGCACCCACGAGAAGCGCCTTACACCACCCTTTGCAGTTTCCCAGTCCAGAACACCCTACTATATAAATTGGGGGATAGCACAGAGAAGCTTATATAACTTGGAGTGTGCTCAGTACCGAACCTGGGGAGCTTACATAACCTGATGGGACCTTACGTAACTTGGAGTGTGCTCAGTACTGAGCCTGGTTGCCATCAAGTAACCCTAAGTTCATTAACCTATCATCTGCATCTCTCAGGGGAAAGTATTATATAACAAGGCCCCGCGAACCATGTGCTGAAGTGGAAGGGGAGTGACTGCTAAGATGGAAAGGCACACATCTGGAAAACCTCACTGCTGCTTTCTACCCCTGGCCCCACCTGCTCCTCCTCCTCTTAGGAGTGTACTTTCACCCTCATTTTTCTTTCTGTTTTCCTTCAGTGAGGTTTTTACTATAGGGCACATGCACTCACTGGAGAGACAGAGAGACAGAAAGCGAGAAATCACCCCCACCCCCACCCCCGGGGATGGCCACACAGCAATCCCTTCTCCTCCATTCTCCTCTTAGGATTATGGGCACACATGCACATGTGCCCAGCATGAGCTTTAAGCCGCCAGGTCTAAGACTTGAACTGCAGTAGACTATGTGGGAGCCCAGCGACGTAAATAAACATTACACCATCTGCTGATCCCATACTTTCATTTTTCTACTTTCTACTTCTGTTTTGCCCTGCTATAAAGCCTTGTTGTTGCATTTATGACTGTCTGGACTGAATTCTTTCTTCCAAGAAGACGAGAACCAAAGTATTCATCTCATGTTAACAGCTGTGTGCTGCTCTTCAATGGATGTTGTATTCCCTGTAATTAAATTGTTATTTTATCTACATGTTTGGGAAATAAATTACTTAGATAATTTTTAGGAAAAAAAATTACTCAATCCCACAATAATCCTACATATCATTCCTAAATAACACTATTAAATATCCTCCTAGAAGAGTTCATTGACATTATGTTGTTGGAGAGACAGAGAGACAGAAAGCGAGAAATCACCCCCACCCCCACCCCCGGGGATGGCCACACAGCAATCCCTTCTCCTCCATTCTCCTCTTAGGATTATGGGCACACATGCACATGTGCCCAGCATGAGCTTTAAGCCGCCAGGTCTAAGACTTGAACTGCAGTAGACTATGTGGGAGCCCAGCGACGTAAATAAACATTACACCATCTGCTGATCCCATACTTTCATTTTTCTACTTTCTACTTCTGTTTTGCCCTGCTATAAAGCCTTGTTGTTGCATTTATGACTGTCTGGACTGAATTCTTTCTTCCAAGAAGACGAGAACCAAAGTATTCATCTCATGTTAACAGCTGTGTGCTGCTCTTCAATGGATGTTGTATTCCCTGTAATTAAATTGTTATTTTATCTACATGTTTGGGAAATAAATTACTTAGATAATTTTTAGGAAAAAAAATTACTCAATCCCACAATAATCCTACATATCATTCCTAAATAACACTATTAAATATCCTCCTAGAAGAGTTCATTGACATTATGTTGTAATCACTTCCCAGGAAGAATAAATTTAGTTTAATTCGATGTCAGCCAATTCTCCAAAACGCAAATTAATCACTCAGCTTTCTAATATAGTCAGAAAACGTAATGTGTACTTCTGACTAGTGGTTTTTGTTACTTACTCAGCCAGATCTGGACAGTCTTCGTGGAGCTGGTCACCATGACCTCTCTTACTGCAGACTTCCAGGTCCTCTCAAGCAGTTACTTTATAAGTTTTTAGTGATGCATTTTTTTCTCAAACCAAATACATTTTTAAGTTTATTTATTTATTCTGAGAAAAAGAGAGACAGGGACCCCACAGGGTCTTCAGGCCACTGTGCACCCCAGTCTCGGGCAGTCAAGATCATGGACACACACCTGTCACATGGGGAGACCCAAGGACGTGGACCCAAGACCTTCTGTGTGGTGTCAGCCTTGTGGAGCTTTGCAACCTTACTTTTATTAATCACACTAAAATATAATCGTATTAATGGATACCTTTTTCTAGATAGACATGGTGTGATATGAAAGCCTAATTTATTTAAACCATGTTATGTCTACTGTCATGTCACAAATGTAATCATTGGAAATTGCAAAATACAACTTTCTTAAATAAGAATAATCTGTCTGTTGAACTGTGAGATAATCTCTTAATTTAAGACTACTGTCAAAATTGCTACAATAAATCAAATGTTCTCAGTTACTATGATAGTCAATATACATTGGTATCTCACTCTATAAATGTTTACAAGCTTTGATGTCAAACTTACACTGACGGTCTGCCTTTATTTATACTTTTGTTTTCCACAATAATAGTGAAAATTATTCTGCAAATCTTATTTTCCTACCTATTTTATACAAATGCCCGAAGTTGCATAAGAATGAATGCTTATGATAAAATATTCCCTCTGAGACAGTTCATTTTAAAGGATTTTAGAATCAAGGACTTGCCCATGATTTCCCTTATGAGAGTCTACAATGACAAAGAAAATATCTTTTAAAAAATGTCAATATTGGGACCAGCAAATGACGTAATGGTTATGTTGCTGGACTCCCACATAATCGACCATGGTTCAAGTCCCAAACTCAGCAGCTTAAAACTCACACAGACTCATGCCCAAGAGTCCCAGAAGAGAATGGAGGACAAAGGATTGCAGTGTGTCCATCCTCTCTAGGGAGTGATTTCTCACTTTCTGTCTCTCTCTGTCTCTCCAGTGAGCACATGTGTCCTATAGCAAAAAAAAAAAAAAAAAAAAAAAAAAAAGGGCAAACATTTTTTCTGTCTCTATGTATTTGTTTGCTTTTGGCAAGTATAAATGAAGCAATATCTACAAGTATTTTTTTTTAAAAGGTATACTTATTGACAATTTGTAGTCATTTAAATTGATGTTTTTACTGGGCTCAATATTTGAGGTTTTTCTTCAAATATTAAATTTCTATTAGAAAATGATATATGTAGCAGAAATAGCAAGTAGAAACTTGGGTGGAAAACTATATCATCCACCAACAGGAGGATAGTTCAATACACCAAGAGATAGCCTATGAAATTTTTTGCACCTACTAAATAGAATAACTTATTACATTTGAGCATTAAAATACAAAAATATTGCCCCACTTAAATCATTTAAAAGCAGCAAATTGCAGCATAAAGTATATAGTTTAGATGCCATTTTTAGAAAAAATAAAATACGTGGTGAAGACTACATAAATTTAGAAGACTCAGGTAAATTTAAAAGAACTGTTAGACAATAGATGATAAATAAGTTACATAAAAATTATAAATTAACTGGCACTGAGCCATCCTATGTCCTGGTGGTTAAGGCAGCTGGGTATCACATAGCCAACCACATATGTACCTTTTGAAAGACGATCATGACTAGAGAGAGAGAAAAACAATTTCCTTTTATGACTGTTTTTCTGTTAGTTAGTGTTCGTCTATTTTCAACAACTTTTAGTGAAGTGATGTGGAAAGAACAATTTTGTATTTAATCAGAACAAATGCAGCAAAAACGCAAGCACTGAGCTCTGCAATGTACACATTTGTACCACACTCGCTGATGTTGCAGGAGACTTTACTTTTTTTGCTTATTCCTTGCTCACTGACCTTTGAAAATATCTTTCTCAAGAATGTTTCTTGGGGCACAAAGGAATGAAATATAAAAGCTGGAAGGAATTGTAAGTGTATTTTAAAAGAGAGATACTATTATAGTAGTTATAAAGAATGCATACATTTTGCTCCCTCATGCTAGGCCAAAATAAGTCTGTTCATTTTTCTAGTATTTTTCAGAATAACTCTCATGGCTATCAAATATCATGCAATTGGTATATATGCTCATTTTAAATAACTTATCATTTATTTTCCTAAGTAAATGAAAATACCCTCTTGTCCTTAAAATTATTAATACCAAAATTTTAATATCAAGGTGAGTGGCTAAAAATAAGATGAGAATTTAGAACTGGTTTTCAAATATAAACATGAAATTAGTTGTCAACATTTTATTGTGGAAGACACACAAAAGTAGAGGTAATCATATCATGAACAGTTACGGACTTATTATTCAGCTTTAACATTTTACTAACCTTTCCATTTGTTTTCTTTTCTTTAGTTTGCTATAGGACCTGTGCACTCACCAGAGAGACAATGAGAGGTAGAGGAAAAGTGAGAAAGAACCCCTGGAGACTGGGGAAGAATGACTGCTGCAATCCATTCTCCTCTATTTTGGGCACACACATACACACCCACCTGGTGTGCTTTTCAAGTTGCTGGGTCCAGGACTCAAACTGCACAGTTGGCCATGTGGGATCCAACTACTTTAACTATTATACCACCTGCTAGCCTTTAACTCTTTTTCTAGACTATTCATAAGAAATATTAATTATATATCATTTAACCAATAGATCCTCAGTGTGTATCTCTGATACAGATCTTTTTTTATTTTTTTAGAGAGAGAGATAGAGATTTTTTTTTTCTATAAAGCATGCGCATTCACCAGAGAGACAGACAAAAAGCAAGAAATTACCCACCCCCCCCCCCCCCGGGGGGATGGCCATGCCACAATCTCTTTTCCTCCATTCTCCTCTCAAGATTTTGGGCACGCATACACATGAGCCTGGCATGAGTTTTAAGCTGCTGGGTCCTGGACTTGAACTGTGGTCAACTACACAGGAGTCTGGCAATGTAAGCCTTATGTCATCTGCTAGTCCTAGATAAAGATCTTTTTTTATATATCACAACCAATTCACTATAGCACATAATAAAATTGACAATTCTTTAATACTATGTAATATCCAGTTCATATTCAAACCGGTTGCCTCAAACATAACTTTATTTGTCCAAATTAAAATTCAAAAAAATCTACACATTGTACATAATTTTCATGGCAATAAAGTTTCTTTTTGTTTTCTATCAGTCACATCAGCTCTCTTCTAACATCTTTTCTTTCCCACTAATTCATTTGAGAAATCAAGTAATTTGGTATGTCTTAAGACTCACATTCTGGAATATTAACCTTAAAAACATTGTTTTGTCTCATTGAATTTTTTTGTCCTGATTGTTATTTGGTCTAGCATCAAAATTATAAGCCTTATTTTATAATTTTTGTTGTTAATGTTCTATTTGCCTTGGTTGCCTCATTAGACAATCTGAATGCAAATTATTTATGTTTACTGATAATGAACATAGCTTCGTTCTCAATTCAGTCACATTATTTTCTTTTATATAAACTCTTCATCGTGTGATTTCTTTCTTTTTTATTTTAATACATCTTCTGTAATGTATAATAGACAAATTTGTACTTTTCTTCTAATGGCTGACTCTAGAAAGCGCACATAACATTCTAGGTCCCTTTTTTTTATCTTTGGCTTTCTTTTTAATTTTAATAGGTCATATGTAAGTATGAAATTTTCTTATTGTGATTGGGATTCATGTCTTTGACAAACTCAGGATATGTTTCAGTCCTTAAATAGTGGCTTGTGCTTATTTTCTCTATACTTTCTTTCTAGAAGTCATATTAAAGGTGTTTGGAACTGCAGTCTTCCTACATTTTAACCTTTTCAGAAGTAGTTGTCTCCTTTTATCGCTTTTATACTATATCATGTTATTTCCTTACTACACACAAAATTTTTCTTCAATGTGTTTAACATGCTATTTTTTAAATTTTTCATTTCAATTTCTTTTATACATTCAATCACATAAGTCACTTAGCTTGTAAAATGAATATTCCAACATGTATACATTTCTCACCAGTCCAGTTGAGAATACTAATCTCCAACAGATAATAACCCTTTTTTTGTCCCATAAATTCCTTGCCTCTCTCTTTCTCTCCTTAATGTCTTTCCTCAGACTCTCCTCCTTTGCCCACCCTCTTCCCACACTGTACCTGGTATTTATAACCATTTTCTATGTCTCTATATCCACTAGTCGTTCAGTTTCAGCCATAGAGTGCAGACACTTGGTATATATTAAGTGGAGACATACAGTGTCTTTCCTTCATAGCCTGGCTTGCTTCAGTTAGCAGTAAATCTTCCATATTCATCCACTTTCTGTCAAAAGCAAGGTTTTTGCTGTTTTTTTATGGCTGAGAAGTATTCCATAGAGTATATGTGCCACATTTTTTCAATCCATTCCTCTGTTTGTGGGCATTTGGGTTGGTTCTGTCTTAGCAATTGGGAATAATGCTGCAATAAACACCAATGTGCAAACACTTTTCCAACTAAGGATTCTTCTGTCCTTTGGGTAGATACCAAGGAGTAGGATTGGTGGATCATATGGTAGTTCTATTTGTAGGTCTTTAAGGAATCTCCATATTGTTCTCCATAGTGGCTGGACCAATTTACATTCCCACCAGCAAGTGTAGGAGAGTTCCCCTTTCACCACACCCCTGCCAGCATTTACCATTTTTTGTTTTTTTAATAGTAGTCATTCTGACAAGGGTTAGGTGGTATCTCATTGTGGTTTTGATCTGCATTTCCCTTAAAATGAGCGATGTTGAACATTTTTTCAAATGCCTTTTGGCTATTAGTATGTCTTCCTTAGGGAGTGTTTGTTTTGTTTTTGTT
Organism: Tupaia belangeri chinensis; assembly: GCF_000334495.1. NCBI lineage: Eukaryota > Metazoa > Chordata > Mammalia > Scandentia > Tupaiidae > Tupaia > Tupaia belangeri. Next base: position 1,564,758 of record NW_006159808.1, on the reverse strand, counting down.
TTTGTTTTTGTTTTTTAACTCATTCTCCCATCTTTTAATTGGGTTGATCATCTTTTTTCAGGAAAGCTGTTTGAGTTTCCTGAGTATTTTGGTTATCAGTCCCTTATCTGAAGAATGGTTTACAAAAATATTTTCTCATTCTGAGGGTTGTTGATTCACACTAATTACAGTGTCCTTTGCTAGGCAGAAACTTCTTAATCTGATGTAATCCCACCTGTCTATTTTGGGGATTATTGCCTGTGCCTTGGGGGTTCACTCTCTTTTATTAAATAAAATAAAATAAAAACTTTAAGAAAAAATGTTTTAGAAGATAGAATTGAAGTCATATCCCAGGATATAAAGCACAAGAGAAGGACCAACAGCAATGGTGAGAGGTAGTAGTTCAGATTCATCTTTCTGCAGGTGGATATCCAGTTTTTCCAGCACCAGTTGCTGAAGAGGTTTTCCTCTTCCTACTGGGTTGACTGGTACCCTTTGTCAAAAATCAGTTGGCTGTACGTTTGCGAGTTTTATCTCTGAGGTCTGTATTCTGTTTCATTGGTCCACTTGTCTGTTTCTGTGCCACTACCATGCTGTTTTTCTTTCTTTTTTTTTTTTTTCTTTTCTTTTTTTGGAGAAGTTTTTGCTATAGGGCACATGCACTCGCCAGAAAGAGAGAGAGAGACAGGGAAACAGAAAGCGAGAAATCACTCCCCGGGGGAATGGTCATGCCGCAATCCCTTCTCCATTCTCCTCTCGGGATCTTGGGCCTGCATGCACACACGCCCAGCATGAGTTTAACTCACTGGATCCGGGACTTGGACTGCAGTCAACTACATGGGAGTTCAGCAACATAGCTATTACGCTAATTGCTGGCCCCAATACTATGCTGTTTTGATTATCACAGCCTTATAGTATATTTTTGGGTCAGGGAGTTAGATGCTGCCCACTCCACTCTTCTTGTGAAGGATTGCTTTGGCAATATGAGATCTTTTATGATTCCAGACAAATTGTGTGATTGTCTTCTAGATCTGTGAAGAATGTCTCCGGTACTTTGGTTGGGATTGCATTAAATATGTAGATTCTAGGTTTCTTTTTGACATACTGTCTTATGATCCTTACTATCCACAATAATTAACTAATCAAATCTTTCTCCCCTTTTCTTTCTAACCATCCTCTCACATATAATTATATTACTGTGTTTTTTACTAATATCTATGAACAAACTTATTTTAACTTCCATGTGCTTTTTCTACTGTCTTCCAATTCTTGATGGCTAAATTTTGTTTATAATGTCAGAGCATACGCATTGATAATTTTCTCATTTTTGTCCTAAACATTCAGCATGGCTGTATAGTTTAATGTACTTTATGCTCACTGCCACACCTAATAACAATATTTCTTATAATTGTTCAGATACCTAAAGTAATTACCTAGAAGATTATTCATCAATACCTGATGAGGACAATATTATTAATATTATTAACAATATTTCATGTGCATAATTGTCTGTGGCCTTCATGTGTGGGAAGGATATAATATATTTGCTTCCTAGAAGTTCTATATAAGTAATTCCATTGCATTCCAGTATGAAATGCCATTTTCAAGAAGTCTTGTACCTACTACTTTTTCCCCTTATTTGTACTTAGCTTCCTGGATTCTAAAAATATATTATTTGACTTCTAAAGTTCTTTGACTTCAGTGATTTTAAGGGATTATATCTTTTTTGTTGTTATTGTTGTTTGTTTGATGATTCCATGAGAGAAAACGGTACTTTCTAGAAAGTCCTCCCCTCATGATTCACCCCTGGTCTCAGCCACCCTGGATCACGGCATGTGCATAGTCCCCACTGTGTACAGACACCTCAGGATGTGAACCCAGGACTCTTGCATGTGGGTTTCTCATCACAGAGTGCTCCATTCCACTGCACCTGGTTTCAATGTCTGGTTTCAGTGGGTTATATCTTAGTGTTGGTCATTCTCAGCTTACATTTCCATTTAACATTGTAATCTTTCAATACATAGGCTTGACATCCGTTTCAGAAATATTTTCTTTAACGATAATTATTAGTATTTTTCCAATTCCATTTCATAGCATTTTACTTCAGATGCTAATCATAGTATATTGGGTCTTCAGTTATTATCTAAAAAACAATAACAAATTCTAGCAAAATTGTGGAGAATGGGGAACTCTCCTGCATTGTAAACTAGTATAGTCACTGCAGAACACAGTATAACGATTCCTCAAAACACTGAAAGTAGAGCTACGCTTTAACTCAGCAATCCCATTTTGGGGATGAGAAATCACTTTGTTGGAGAGACATTTGTACAGGTATGTTTATTGCAGCATTATTCACAGTAGCTAAGTCATGGAATCAACCAAGTGACCAACACTGATAAGTGGATAAAGAAAATATGGCACATATACACAATGGAATTCGCTCAGTCATAAAGAGCAGTGAAGTTCTTTTGATACAAAGTAGATGAATCTGGAGGATATAAAGCTAAGTGAAATAAGCTGGACTATGAAAGACAAGTACTGTATACCACCACTTCACATATACCAAGTGTCCTTATTCTTTAGTACATACTAAAGAACTTGACAGAACAAAACCAGAAAGAATAACGATAAATACTGGAAGCTGCACAGTGTGGGGTGGGGCAGAGTGGTTCAAGAGAAAATGATGATCAGACACAAATATGCAGGTAAACAAGTGGAATAAGTTATAGAATGGTGTGCCACAGCAGAGCAAAATAAGTTGTTGACAATTCACTACATGCTTAAAAAAAAAACTAGTAGAATGAATGTAGTATGTGCACAACATAACATCATGTTAAATGTTGAAGATGGGAGATAGACAGGTGGCATGGTGGTTAAGGGCTTGAGATTCCCACATGGCTGACCATGGTTCGAGTCCCAAATCTTGCAGTTTGCTTTTTCACTTTCCTTCTCTCTCTCTCTCTCTCTCTCTCTCTCTCTCTCTCTCTGTCCCTTTCTGGTCAAACTGAAATAAAAAAATAAAGTTAAATAAAATGATTCTTCTTAAAAAAAAGCATTGAAGATGATGAGTGCTTGTAACCCTGATACACACTGTACACATACTGTAAAAAAAATACTGTACCCCACAGAGATGTACAGTAATTATATGTAAATCAGAAATTAAAATTAAAATGAAGAACTATTTTTCACTTTTTATTTCAACTTCTTTTAGAGATGTCATCATGGGTCATACTTAACCCAATGGTACTCATAAATGCTCAGATCCCACACTACAGAATCAGTAGTAAAAAAGAAAAAAAAAAGGAAAATATAGTAGAAATAGGGCAAAACTGGTTTGGGATTAGCCCTAACTGAGTGACTGCTGTCCCTGTTAAAAAAAGTAAAATGCAGACACGGAGAAACGGGGAAGATGATGCGAGGATGCACTGGGAGGACACCACGAGAGCAGAGGGAGAGGCTGGAGGGACCATCTATGAGCTAGGGAGCAACAAACATGGCCAGTGGGGCAGCCAGGTGGTGTGAGAGTTGGAGCATGGGACTCCCATATGGTTGACCATGGTTCAAGTCCTGGACCTGGTGCCTTGAAACTCACACTGGGCACGCACATGTGCATATGTGCCCAAAATCCTGAGAGGAGGATGGAGGAGAAGGGACTGTGGTGTGACCATCCCTTCTAGGGGGACAGGTGACTTCTCGCTTTCTGTCTCTCTGGCAAATGCATGCACCCTATAGCAAAAATCTCTCTTTAAAAAAAAAAAAAAAAAGGCAGCAACCAACAGAAGTTAGGAAAGAGCAGCGAGCCGGTTCACCCACATGGACACCTGGAGGGCCAAGATCACCGACAGCCTCCCACACTGAGAGAGAGTAAACTCCGTTGTTTTCAGTCGCTCAGTTCGTGATATCTGTTTCCACAGTCTTGGAAAACTAATTCCAATGCCAAATGCTGCTGCTACAGAAACGTCACAAAGGTTAAGGGCAGGAAGGAACGGTATAGCAAAAATGCAGGTAACTAATAGGACAGGCCTTGACAGAAGAGCATAATTAAATACTTAAAAATGATAATGTGAGGTGAGAAAAGGGAAATATTAAACTTGGGTATTCTGTTAAAGAGGCTCAACAAGGAAAGGCGGTAATTAAAGGAGCATGTGGTCAAGAGAGGGATATTTTAATGTAGATTCCTAGATATGTTTCAGTATTGGAGAAAAGGAGGAAAAAAGAATGAGATGCTGAAGAAAGAGAAAAGACAGGAATGTTTTTTTAAAGCAGCACAGATGAAAGAAGGGACTTAGGAAAAACAAACCGTGCTCACTGTGAGAGCTCAATGATGAAAGGATGGGTTAAAGTCACAGAAGTGTCAAAATTCTTGGCTGATGGCTTCTAATTTTGCCAGGTAAACTGGATACAACATCATTTACAGAACATAAAAAGAAAGATGAAAAAGGAAGAGACTTTTAGGAGTAGATGGAAATTTTGGAAATGAGAACTGATTACAGGCCCAGAAGAAAAGAGTGCCTAGTAAAGAGAAGGAATTTTTTTAAGAGAGATTTTTACTATAGGGTACATGTGCTCACTGGAGAGACAGAGAGAAACAGAGAGACAGAAAGTAAGAAATCACCCTATTGGGAGGATGGCCAGACCTAATCCCTTCTCCTCCATTCTTCTCAGGATCTTATGTACACACACGTGCCTGGTGTGAGTTTTAAGCTACTGGGTTTGGGACTCGAACCATGGTTGACTACATGGGAGTCCAGCAATGTAACCATTATGCCATTTGCTGGAAGAGGAAGAATTTTTAAGAAATAACCCATCTGCATTATGTAGTGGCCATGTGTTGATGGACTGACTGCCAGCAATACTAAGTAGCTGGGCTGTAGGAGCTAAGCTGACGCGACAATCACAAAGCAATTCTGGTAACCAAGGGGGCAAGTCTGAAGCCACAATCAACACGCTAGACTATGAGGATCTGAAGTGGATAAAAACATCTCAACATGGTGGGAAATAATGAAAACTACAAGTATGAGACAACTGTCAAATAGAAGGTTGTTGTCAGAGACAGAGCTGAAATTTTGACAACCTCTTCTTCCCCAAAATAACTCCTCCAGTAGCCAGTAACACTACCTGAAATTCTATCTTACTATTTTTATTTTGGGGAGATCTGTTAAAATAAAAATAATAAAATATGAAATACGGCACACTAAGAGTCCTTGAGTCATAAGAGGGGAAAAATAATTGACATATGCCAAGTATCACTCTCTTATATAACGTGTTAGCAATGACAGGACACATTACCAGTATCTACTCCAAGCAAAAATATAAAAAGCAAGTAAGATTCAGAAAAAAAACCTTCCTAATATAATACTTGATAATAAAATAGATAAATACTTCCTGGCTGTTGAGAATAAATAGTAAGCACCTACATAAATGGTCGAAATTTATATTACACGTATGCAGTTCAACTAGTTTAGTTTGCTATTTTCTAAAACCTTTTGATGTCCTTACCGAAGTGTCTACCATGACCTTTCCCCCAGCATGCTCACACACGTGCACAGATGCAGGCTCGCACACTCCGGGGTTTTAAGTCCCAAAGCAGAGGCTTCCACACTGTGACTCAGCTTCTGGTGTTCCACGCTTACCTCTGCCCCTTCCTCTGTGGTCCAAGGCTAAGCCTTTGGAGTTCTCATGGTAAAAGAAAAAGGATGAGTTGGGGCCAACACGTGGTGTGGTGGTTAAAGTGCTGGACACTCCCACATGGCCAACCATAGTTCAAGTCCTGAGCCTTATGGCTTTTTTTTTTTCTCTCTCTCTCTCTCTCTCTCTCTCTCTCTCTCTCTCTCTCTCTCTCTCTCTCTCTCTGTCTCTCTTTGGTCAAATTAAAATTAATTAATTAATAAATAAAATTTAGAATAAATAATTATTTAAAAATAAAAGAATTAGAAAAACGGCTGACAAGAGCAGGATTCAGAATCTGGAGCTAAAATGAGCAAATTAGTCACCAAATTCTCTTATAGGAAACCTCATCCATAACCATCATCTTCTAAACCTTCTCACGGACCACAGCATACGTTGTAGTAAGTCTCTCCTTCTTTAGAATAGTACCTCATTACATCCTTACAGTAAAGTGTTTTAAGAGAGGTTGACAGAATCAGACTCCAGCGGGCCCAATACCTCCTCCGCAGTCAGCACTCCAATTTTTCTCTGCAACTTCCTATTCTTATTCCAAAATCTGCTTTAATGTCAGCCCTGCTAGGCTGTAGGCTCTGTGAGGCCAGGGTTTCTATCTGGCTGTTTCATTGCTACATTTCTCCCTGGAATGGCACCTGGAAGGAAGACTACTCAATACATTACTGAGAAATGATAAAGAATGAGCCTGGACATTATTAGGATCCAGAGAGACTGTTTCTTCCTAACACGACCTAAGAAGGAAAGTCATGACCTGACTCTACCTCTTCCTCTGAAAGAACAGAACTCTTTCAAGCCCTTTCACTATGTCTACTTTTAATTGCATATCATTTCCTTTTTTGTCATCTCCCATCTACTCTTGTAAAGGCCCGAAAAAGACAGAACTGTACACTTCCAATATGCTCTAAGTATTAGAAGTAAAGCAACAGTGTAAGATAAATGCATTTGTACATAACTAGCTAATTAGACAACTTTTAACATTAACAATTTGATTGTAGAACCACCAGACAATCTATTTTATAATACTGAATAAATGATGTGTGTCATACAAAGAGGTTTTTTTTTTTCAAATAATTATTTTCCTTGATTTTTATTAAAAAGAGGAGAGGCTTTCATTTGTAACTCAAGAGATTTCTAGATGGTGAATTGGGAGAAAGAAATAATCTGCCTTTCCAGAGAAATGGTTTAATTTATAATTAATAAGCAAGGAGGATGAGATCTTTATCGACTTTACTTATGATTTATCACATATCTTCATGGGTCTCTCTGGAAAGAAATAGGAAATAACAACAGCTGGTAACATGTTCAGGATGCATTTATTTTGAAGTAGGCTTATGTCAGTATAATTATTAACAGGTTTTCTTAAACTTATTTCTATATACTAGTCTTTGGGTCATAAAAGTCTGTAAAAAGTTACTCACTTTGGCAGTACATATATTAAAATTGGGATAATTCAGAGAAGATTAGCATGGCCCCTGCACGAGGATGACATGCAAATTCATAAAGTATTTCATATTTTTACAGAGAAAACTCTTGGAGAACTGGAATGAGCAATGACTTGTTAAAGAGGATCCCCAATATACAGACAACTGTCCCCAATATAGACAGGTGGTACTAAATTAAGCTAAAAAGCTTCTGTACAGTAAAAAACTAACTAAATAAATAGAGTGAGGAGATAGCCCTCAGAGTGGGAGAGTATATTTTCAAATTATGCCTTAGATAAGGGACTCATAATCAAAATAAACAGGGAACTCAAGCACCTTACCTGCAGGAAAAAAAAAAAATCAGCCCAATTAAAAGATGGGCAAATGAATGGAACAAACAACTCTCCAAAGAAGTCACAGAAACAGTCAAAACACATGAAGACACATTCACTATCTCTCTTCCTAAGGGAGATGAGATACCACCTAACCCCAGTCAGAATGACTAAGATTTAAAAAATGATATTAAAAAGATGAAAAGAATGATAAGTGCTGGCAAGGCTGTGGTGAAAAGGGAACCCTCCTGTACTACTGGTGGGAATGTAAATTAGTACAACCACCGCGGAGAACAATATGGAGGTTCCTCAGAAAACTACAAATAGAACTGCCACACAACCCTGTAATTCCACTCTTAGGTATCTATCCAGAGGATAGGAAAATTCTCAGTAAGAAAAAACACTTGAACTTTCATGTTTATTACAGCATTATTTACCATTGCTAGGACATGGAATTAACCCAAGCATCCAAGAACAGACAAGTGGATTGAAAACTGTGGGATGTGTACTCTATGGAATACTACTCTGCCATAAAAAAACAATGAGACTATGACATGTGATAGAAAATGGACAAATACGAAAGAGTTAATGTAAGCAAAGCAAACCAGACTATGGAGGACAGGCATTGTATGTCCCTGCTCGCTCGCTCGCTCGCTCTCTCCCTCTCTCTCTCTCTCTCTCTCTCTCTATATTCTCTCTCTATATATATATATATATATATATACACACACACACACACCGAATACTTGCACTTTATAGAAATAACCAAAAGACTGGAAGGTATAATTGCAGGGAGGTCAACTGCAGATATTAGAGACAGTGTGGGGAAGAAGAGGGTAATAGGGGGTGGGGCAGGATCAGGGAAGAAACAAACAACACATGTAATAGGCACAAAAATGAAAAGTTACAGGCTGACGATAATGTATATGGTAACATCTTTGACTTGACTAATATTCAGTGTATTCATGCTGAGAAAAAACATACCGTACAGTATAAAGATGAACGATAATTAAATGTAAATAAATACAAATAAAAAATACATTTAAAAACTCTAAGAAGGGGGAACCAGCAGTTAGCGTAATGGCTATGTCGTTAGACTCCCACATAGTTGACCACAGTTCATGTCCCCGACCCGGTGGCTTAAAACTCACACCGGGCGCGTGTGCGTGCGTGCCCAAGATCCCGAGAGGAGAATGGAGGAGAAGGGATTGCAGTGTGACCATCCCCCCTGGGGGTGATTTCTCATTTTCTGTCTCTATGTCTCTCTCTGTCTGTCTGGTGAGCGCATGCGCCCTATAGCAAAAATCTCTCAAAAAAAAAAAAAAAACTCTAAGAAGGAAAAATCAATTTATCCTAGTCACCATGTGTACAGTAACCACAGCAGGGTTTTTGAAGAACACGCTCTAAACTACAAAGCAGAATTTCTATACATCAAAAGCTACCACTTCTTGATAAAACTTGTTACTCAGACCCATCACGCCCATAAATTGAAGATGGAAGGGCACTAGCATTTAGCCAAGTTTTCCTCCTCCTGTCTGGTGCTGTCCAAGGAAGTCTGTTGAAATTACTCATCCCCAGAATTATGCCACAGGTCAGTTTATTTTTTTTTTTAATCTTCACTTTCAAATGGGGAAACTGAAGTTCAAGAGTTCAAGTGTATTCAGGAGATTGCTAAGAATATGTCTAACCCTGAGTCCTTACACCCCTGGCCCCAAGAGTCTAAGAACGTTCAATATCCTGATGCAGTGCCCCTGATGTTGACGTGTCCTCACCCGCTCTCCACAGAGCAGGCCAACTCACCTCCGCTCAGCCAAAGCTGCAGCCCTCAAGGTCAGGCCATGAATACCAAGGCACCAAATGTCTGGAACCACAGAACCAAAAGTGATGTATTTATATGGCGCACAGGCTAAGTTCAACCTGGAAAATGAAGAGACCCAGACTCATCTTTCAAGAAAGAACTTAGAGCTCAGCATTTTTTATTTACTCCGGGTGTATTAGGACACTCCAATCTGAACACAATCCTCCGGGAGAAATCACCGTCACTCTGTCAGAGCAGAAAGGGAGTGGGGAGACTGATTTGTGGTGCCTGAGATTAGAGGGTAGGGGAAAAGGGTGGGCGCTGAAAGGGGGAGCGAGAGGAAAAGGGCTCCAAGATGTGAGACTAGCAGCAAGGGGGCACACACACACACCGAATACTTGCACTTTATAGAAATAACCAAAAGACTGGAAGGTATAATTGCAGGGAGGGCAACTGCAGATATTAGAGACAGTGTGGGGAAGAAGAGGGTAATAGGGGGTGGGGCAGGATCAGGGGAGAAACAAACAACACATGTAATAGGCACAAAAATGAAAAGTTACAGGCTGACGATAATGTATATGGTAACATCTTTGACTTGACTAATATTCAGTGTATTCATGCTGAGAAAAAACATACCGTACAGTATAAAGATGAACGATAATTAAATGTAAATAAATACAAATAAAAAATACATTTAAAAACTCTAAGAAGGGGGAACCAGCAGTTAGCGTAATGGCTATGTCGTTAGACTCCCACATAGTTGACCACAGTTCATGTCCCCGACCCGGTGGCTTAAAACTCACACCGGGCGCGTGTGCGTGCGTGCCCAAGATCCCGAGAGGAGAATGGAGGAGAAGGGATTGCAGTGTGACCATCCCCCCTGGGGGTGATTTCTCATTTTCTGTCTCTATGTCTCTCTCTGTCTGTCTGGTGAGCGCATGCGCCCTATAGCAAAAATCTCTCAAAAAAAAAAAAAAAACTCTAAGAAGGAAAAATCAATTTATCCTAGTCACCATGTGTACAGTAACCACAGCAGGGTTTTTGAAGAACACGCTCTAAACTACAAAGCAGAATTTCTATACATCAAAAGCTACCACTTCTTGATAAAACTTGTTACTCAGACCCATCACGCCCATAAATTGAAGATGGAAGGGCACTAGCATTTAGCCAAGTTTTCCTCCTCCTGTCTGGTGCTGTCCAAGGAAGTCTGTTGAAATTACTCATCCCCAGAATTATGCCACAGGTCAGTTTATTTTTTTTTTTAATCTTCACTTTCAAATGGGGAAACTGAAGTTCAAGAGTTCAAGTGTATTCAGGAGATTGCTAAGAATATGTCTAACCCTGAGTCCTTACACCCCTGGCCCCAAGAGTCTAAGAACGTTCAATATCCTGATGCAGTGCCCCTGATGTTGACGTGTCCTCACCCGCTCTCCACAGAGCAGGCCAACTCACCTCCGCTCAGCCAAAGCTGCAGCCCTCAAGGTCAGGCCATGAATACCAAGGCACCAAATGTCTGGAACCACAGAACCAAAAGTGATGTATTTATATGGCGCACAGGCTAAGTTCAACCTGGAAAATGAAGAGACCCAGACTCATCTTTCAAGAAAGAACTTAGAGCTCAGCATTTTTTATTTACTCCGGGTGTATTAGGACACTCCAATCTGAACACAATCCTCCGGGAGAAATCACCGTCACTCTGTCAGAGCAGAAAGGGAGTGGGGAGACTGATTTGTGGTGCCTGAGATTAGAGGGTAGGGGAAAAGGGTGGGCGCTGAAAGGGGGAGCGAGAGGAAAAGGGCTCCAAGATGTGAGACTAGCAGCAAGGGGGCAGGATGTGGACTGACTTTCCAAAAGGCATGACCCCGAGAAAGCGCACCAGCGCAGCCAGCAGCCCGCGGCAGGCTACGCACCCCGGCATGCTCTTCCTGAATATCCGCTGGGCTGTCGCCCTCGCTCCACGGGTGAACGGTTTAATCCATCTAGACAAGACGAGCTCACAATACGTGTCTGAGAGCGGGAACCTCAGCAAGGCATCCTTCAGCTAAAAGAGGGAGAGCAGTTGGGAAAGATTTGAACTACGGCTGACAAAGTGCAGCCCTTCCTTTGGCGCGCTCAGGCCGCCAGGCTGCAGTCCCGGTCGCTCCTTGGAGACAGCGAAGGAATGAAACCCACAGGGCGGGATGGAGGAAAGGAGCGCCATCAGAGGGGTTCGTCAGCTCGTGGCCCCCTCCACGTCACTGAGGCAGGGGACTCCACGAGACTATAAAGCGTGCACGCAGCCGAGGATCTTCATCCCCCAGCCGGTGCCTGGGAGCGTGCGCCCGGGCGGGACTCCAGCTCCGCGACAACCCCTAGTAGCTGTCCACCTTCCCGCGGCCAGAGCCGCAAACTCCTCGGAGACCGGCGCCTGGGCGCTCCACCTGCGAGCGGCCGCCGCGGTCCTTCCACCTCGCTTCCCGGAGGGGCTGGGGGCGCCGGCCCCG
>NW_006159808.1:1550923-1551474 GCF_000334495.1 Tupaia belangeri chinensis | reverse complement strand
CCCACGGGGGGGGTGGAGGCGGAGTGGCTGCACCTGCTAGTCCAAGCCGGAAACCTCTCCTCCTCCTCGGCGCCCGGATTGCCCCCCCAGCCCCGGGCCAACCTCACCAACCAGTTCGTGCAGCCGTCCTGGCGCATCGCGCTCTGGTCCCTGGCCTACGGCGTGGTGGTGGCCGTGGCCGTCTTCGGAAACCTCATCGTCATCTGGATCATCCTGGCCCACAAGCGCATGAGGACGGTCACCAACTACTTCCTCGTGAACCTGGCTTTCTCCGACGCCTCCATGGCCGCCTTCAACACGCTGGTCAACTTCATCTACGCGCTCCATAGCGAGTGGTACTTCGGCGCCAACTACTGCCGCTTCCAGAACTTCTTTCCTATCACGGCAGTGTTCGCCAGCATCTACTCCATGACGGCCATCGCCGTGGACAGGTGAGCCGAGCCCGGAGCGGGCCGGAGGGCGGAGAGCCGCGGGGCGGTGGGAAGGGCTGCGGGGGACGCGGACGCTGGCTACGGAAGGGAAGCGGCCAGGCGCTCCTGGTCACGGGGGCC
>NW_006159808.1:1536177-1550810 GCF_000334495.1 Tupaia belangeri chinensis | reverse complement strand
GAGGGCGAGTGGGAGACGCGGCGCGACTGCTCTCTTCCTCCGCGCGTCCTGCGGGAGGCCACGGCGCGCCTACCTGGTAGTGGATGTGGAAAGGCCACGGCGCGCACAGACCTGGTAGGGAAACGGCTTAGGCTGCCAAGCAGGGGACGGTAAAAGCCAAGCCACGGATTGATTCTGGTCTGGGCTCTGTGATTGGCAGCTGCACGGGAGTGATGTCCTTTTAATTTCAAGGCTCAGGGCTCTCATCTGTGAAATGATTGCACTTTCTAATAAACGTATTTCAAAATAAAATGAGGCTAAACATGAATTCTTAACTATATTCAGCAGCCATTATCAGAAACTAAGAAAACAAATCTCTCTGTGTTTACTATTTTTTTAGAGAGAGATTTTTGCTGTAGGGCACGTGCTCACCAGAGAGACAGAGACGGAGACACAGAAAGCAAGTAATCACCCCCCCCCCGGGGGGGGGGGGATGGGCAGCACCCCCCCCCCCCGGGGGGGGGGAGATGGCCACCACACTGCATCCCTTCTCCAGTTTCCTCCCAGGATCCTGGGTCCCCGCACAAGGGCCGGGTGTGAGTTTTAAGTCACTGGGTCCTGACTGGAACCAGGGCGGGGACTAGGTGGGAATCCAGTGATGTAACCACGAACCATCTGCTGGTCTCATGTGTTTACTATTTTTAAATAGTAAGCACAGAGGGAAGAATTTCATAAGTGTACAGAAACGACTTTGACCTGCAAGGGCCAGAGGGTTAAATTCCAGGTGCAATGGTTGGTTATCAATAACCAGGATAAACACACACACAGTCGCGCTTTCTAACGCCTCTGAAACTGTCAGTGGTCGCTTTTCCTTTGATCTTACACACACACACACACACACACACACTTTATTTCTGCCAAAGATAGAACTGACTACAAACGTGAACAAAATCAACCCACGGTCGAGGAACAAGTGATGTTGCCTAGAATCTTGCTCTCCAGAGATGAGTGCCGTTTCTTGGGTTTGAGCGACTTCCGCTTTTGTTCTACTTTGGTTTATTTTTCTTTTTAAAATTTATTTTAAGTGTGTGGTTTTCATGTAATTGAGGAGAGGTGTCCACGTGTAAAATGTTTACAATCTTCTTTTGAAATGTTTATGATGGAATATGAAATTTGATCATTTTACTGTGTGTGGAATTGGTATCTTAATTCTGAGAGGGGAAAAAAGCTTACGTTTCCAGTTTCTTCCTGCTAGCATTTCTGAGTTCATCTTGGGGCTACTTCATTTAAGGCTGTTCCAGTCCATTCACCAGTTTGAATTAATATTCACATTAGTCTTTATTCTTTAGTAGTTCTTTATTAGAAAACATTATTCAATCACTAGATTATATAAAATGTATAGAGCATAACACTGTGGGGGACTGAAAATCTCTTTTTTACTGTATTTTAAAAGAATACTCTTATTTGAGCATAGAGTTTTTTTAAAAAAAAGGAATACAGAAATGGAGAAAATCTTGTTTAAGATCATTTTTAAAATCGAAGACTACAAGAATATAAGTAATTAAAACTCTCAATACTTTACCAGTTCATGGACTCTTTCTGCACAGGTGTCTTAGCAAACTTAACTGGATCAACAAACGTTGGGTATTTATAGTCATTTTATAGGTTACAGTTTGCAAGTTAACCCTTCCGAGGCTGACACCTATGGTGCCTTTGGTCTGGTTAGACTTAAGTGCCTCATGGAGATGAAAACATGGTTAACAGTACAAGGAAATTTTAAGAAGTTCATGGGGAAAATGGAACAGAAGTACCAGTTTTTCTTGTAAAAATGTTTTTGAAGTCCATGCGTAATGTTTTCATAATACACAAATTCTCCATGAACTTTTTGACAATGCCTTATATATGCTAACAAAAAAATGTTTTCCCAGTACAATTAATGCTTTACTGATATAGCCATAAAGGTTAAGTAATCTCTGATTGGTTCTCATTTAGGCTGCTATGTGAACATTTCAATTATTTAATTGTGAGCGTTTTCTATTCCCGGTTCATGTAAGATGAACTGTATCATCCCAACTTAAATGGAAAGCATATTCCACTCACTCTGACCTCTGCCAACAATCAAAAGATGCCCTGAGCTTGAGAACAGCTTAGCTCTGATTCAGCTATATAGCCCATCCCTCCAGGTGCAGTAAAGCGCTTGTGGTCTCCTATAACTTAGACATTTTGACCTGAGAGTGATTGCATAGACTTCCTTAATAAACACCTGCATCTCTCAAATGAGCCTTAAGATAATGGTCACATATTTGTTACAACAAAAGGAAGCCACTGAGTTTTCCTCAAAGTGCTCAGCACTATTCTGCGCTGGGAGAACTGCTCTCTCTTTGTTTTCACTTTAATATGGGTAACCCTACTAAAGATTTGAATGTCATGTCACAGATTCTTATTTTATCTTGAAGAGCATGACCTTCTGCTTTGTTATAAATGCCTACAGATTTGTTTCCTTCTGAGCTAAGAATCTATCTTTCATTTCTACATATATCCTTCTTGTCTGGAAAATCAACATGCTGATATATCACTTTTTACTCATTAAATCTGACAAAGATTATTAGGCACACAGGGAAATGACATTTTGCTGTTTAAATTGTCAATTATTATTTCGTATGGATTAAACTAACAGTTGGGTATAAACTGGTAAAAATCATTTAGGAGTGCAAGTGGTCAATGTATACATCCTGACCCATTTATTCCATGCTTAAGAATTAATTTTGAGGCCAGCAGGTGGCGTGGTGGTTATGGTGCTGGACTCCCACATGGCTGACTTTGTTTTGAGTCCCAGACCCAGTGAACTTAAAACTCTCTCTGGGTGCATATGCATGTGTGCCCAAAATCCCGAGAGGGGAATGGAAGAGAAGGGATTGTGGCGTGGGCATGTCCCCCAGGGAGGGGTGATTTCTTGCTTTCTGTCTCTCAAACTCTCTCTGTCTCTTCGGCATGGCCACGTGCCCTAAAGTCAAAAAAAAAAAAAAAAATGTCAACTTATCAATGACTTTGCCCACGTGAGTGAACTTCCATTGTTAAATCTAGGAACTATTTGCATACGCCCAAGTTACAAAGATTTTTCTCCTAAAAATTCTATTGTTTTATATTTGTATAAAGTGTGAGGTTGAGCACTCAATGTCAATTGTTTGGTGAACAGATGTCCAGTTGTTTCAAAACATTTATGGAAAAGACTATTATTTACCCATTTTATTGCCTTTACACTTTTCTCAAAAATCAATAAGCCATATCTATTTAGGTCTATTTCTGGTCTCTAGACTCTGTTTTATTGATGTATGTCTGTGCCAAATTCACACTGTCCTGATTACCGCAGCACAGAGAAATTCTTAATATGTGACAGTGTGATTCCTCCAACTTTATTTTTCTTTTGCAAAATCATTTTTGCTATTCTACTCTTTTGCTTTTTCATATTTACTTTAGAATGAACTTTTATGTGTCTACAAAAAAGTCTTACTGTTTTCATCACACTAAAATTGCATTAAATTTGTAGGTCATTGTGGACATCATCAGCATCTTTATTACGCTGTATCCTTCAGATCATGAGCATCATATGCCTCTTTTCCAACTAAGTCTTTTTTTAAATTAGCATTTTGTGATTTTCAGCACGTAGACCTTACATATTTTGTTAGATTTATGCCAGAGTATTTCAAGTTTTGAGACAGTATCAATGATATCTTTCCAAATTTCAATTCCTTTTTCCCTTTTTTTTTTTTTTTTTTTTAGAGTTTTGTTACTGGGCATGTGCACTCACTAGAGAGACACAGAGACAGAAAGTGACAAATCACTCCCCAGGGGGATGGCCATGCCACAATTCCTTCTCCATTCTCCTCTCTGGGTATCAGGCATGCACGCATACATGCCTGGTATAAGTTTCAAGCTGCCAGGTCTGGGACTCCAGCTGCAGTCAGCCACGTGGAAGTCCAGCACCTCAACCACCACATCATCTGCTGGTGACCTCACATTTCCATTTCCAATTGTTTGTTGCTAATAAATAAAAACACTATAGGTTTTGTGTGTTGACCTTGCATCGTACATCATTGCTGAACTTACTTATTAGTTACAGGTAGGGTTGTTTGTTTGTTTGTTCTTGCATATTTATTGAGATTATCTATGCAGATAAACTTTTGTGTAAATAGGGACACTTATTTCTTCCTTTGAATTTGTTCACCTACCATTTCTTTTCAACCATTTCTTATAGTGGCTTATTGCACTTCTAGAATGATACTGAACAGGAATGGTAAGAGTGGACATCCTTGCATTGTTATCACAGGGACAAAATACACAAGTCTTCCATCATTAAACATATCTCAGTTTAAGATTATTTGTAGGTCATCTTTATCAGATTTAGGAAATCATCTATTTCATGTGCTGGGGGGTTATGAGAAATGGATGTTTAACTTTATCAAATGCTTTTTATGTGGCCATCCCATAGACTAACAGTAAAGAGAGCTGGCTCCCATGGAACTGACTGTACAGTTTGAGTCCTGGCGCTGGCCACTCAAAACACATGCACACATTGGGCATGCATGGCCAAAATCTCAACAGGATGGAGAAGTGAAGAAGGAATTGCCCCATGACCGTACCCCAGAAGGGGTGCTTTCTCTCTCTCCCTCTTTCTATCTTTCTCTGTCTCTCTCTGGCAAGTGCATGTGACATCTTGCAGGTTAAAAAACATTTTTTAATAAAAATGCTTTTTCTGTATCAATTGAGATAGTCATATGATTATTTTAGGTTAAACTGAGTTATTTTGAAAATTAAAATCAGCCTCAAATTACACAAATAAATACCATTTGTGGAGTGTGTATTCCCTTCCCCCCAAAAAAAGTTCATGAAAAATACATATTATGAAAAAGAATTATCTTGGGATTTCAAAAGTTTTGTACCAAAATAAATTTATATTTTAATTCCATTTTCCATGAACTTTGGAAGTCATTGTTCTACTTTGACTTTCATTGATTCATTGATTTCCTCTCTAATTAAATTTCCTTTCTTTTTCTTGTTTTGGATTAATTTAGCTCTTGTTTTTCTTTATCTATCTTCCTCTTTTGTTTTGTTTTGTTTTGTTTTAGAGGTTTTTGCCTTGGGGAGTGTATGCTCACCTGAGAGAAAGAGACAGATAGAGTGAGAGGGGAGAGTGAGAAATCAACCCCTCCACCCTGGGTAGGGGGGAATGACCATGCTGCAATACCTTCTCCTCCATTTTTCTCCTGGGATCTTGTGGATGCACACACACTCGCCTGGCGTGAGTTCCAGGCCGCTGAGTCTGGGACTCAAACCACAGTCTGCCATGTGGGAGTCCAACGACATAACCGCTACACCATCTACTGGCCCCTGCTCTTGTTTTTCTAGCTTAAGAAATCTAAACTCTAGATTCTTTGAGGACTTTCTTCTTTTCAAAAATAAACACTTAATTCTACATATTTACATCTAAGTGCTGTTTTAGTTGAATCCCACAGGCTTTGATACTTTGTATTTACATTTTCATTCAATTCAAAATATTTTATAAATTCCCTCACACTTCTTTGACCCACTTATGACATATAAACTCCTGAGGTAGTCCTCATGATCTCTACTTCCCAGACTATATTCCTTTTATAATCACCTCCTTTAGTAAATGCTAGGTATGCAATTCGTATGTGGGAAATGCAGTTGGCTGTCACTCCAGGTATGTTAACTTATCTGAGATTCCATCTCACTAACAGGTAGTTCTAGAGTCCCTCTTCACTGATGACTTTAAAGAACAAAGGTGGCATAAATCTTAGAGCCACAAGGAAATTTTCCCTATGTTAGAGGCAAGGAAGTAGAGCCTTCTCCAGTCACACCTCCAGATGAAAACACAGCCCAATCAACATCTTCACTGAGGCCTTACGATATCTTAAGTAGAGGACCCAGCTAAATTGTCTCCAATTCCTGATTCACAGAAACTGAGATAGTAAATGTGTGTTGTTTTAAGCCACCAGCTTAGTGACGATTTGTTACATAGCATATAAAACTGATAGACATGGATTTCTTAGAGGTATTTGTGTAATTTCCAAGTTTGTTCATTATCTTTCTGCTATTGATTTCTAGCTTAATTATAATATTATATGAGAACGTATATTTAATTATTTTGGTTCTTTCATATTTTTTAAACTTTTTTTCATATTCCAGAATGCAGTCCATCTGGATGAATGTCTCATTTGCACCCAAAAAGTATGTTTTGTTGAGTGTTCCATAATGTCCATTCAATTCAGCTTACTGATTTTCTGAGAGTTTTAGGAATACTGAGAAAAGATTTGTGAAGTTCAAACCTGTAATTGTGGGGGCCAGATGGAGGCACCATGACAATACAGTTGAACCCCAGGATCTCCATGGACATTCTGGGTGTGTGCATGCATGTCTGTGATCAAGGCCAACTGTGATGGGGGTGGACTATGTCATGCAGACCCTTTTGAGAGTGCCCCTCCTCTCTCTCTTACACACACACACAAACTTTAAACTGTAATTGTGTATTTCTGTGTCTATCCAAGCTCAGATTTGTACTTCCCAAGCTAGTTTAAATACTTTTCTTTATCTCATTAGAGTAAAAGTCCCTGTAGTTTAAGCACCATTTTGTTTATGTTCTGTGGGTATAACTGCTACCTCAGTTGAGATTCTTCATGCTATCAACAGAAAAGTATCCATGCTTACATGAGCTAATTAACAAAAATTGAAGCAGAAAATCCCTGAGGTAAAAGTTGATTTCCACTTTAGAGAGTAAATTCAAAACACAGCTAGTAATAGATAGACAAGAAGCTAGTAAGATCCGCCTACAGACTACAATAGACTGTAAACTAGAAACAACATCTGCTTGCAAATTGTAACAATTGCAAACTCATAATATCTGCCCACAGATGGTAACAGATGTCTGCCTGCAGACTGTAATAGACTGTAGGCTAGTAACAGTATCTGCCTACAAATTGTAATGATTGCAGACTTGTAATATCTGCCTACCAATGGTAACAGATTGTAAGCTAGTAACATCTGCCTGCAGGCTGTAGTAGACTATAAACTCTGTATCATCTGCCTGCAGACTGTAATAGACTATAAGCTCGTATCATCTGCCTGCAGGCTGTAATAGACTGTAAACTAGTAACATCTGCCTGCAGGCTGTGATACTGTATACTAGTAACACCTACCTGCAGGCTGTAATAGATTGTAAGCTCTTTAAGGGCATTTATTTTGTAATCTATGTGACACTGAGTTATGGCAATAAATTTCCAGTAAGATTGCTTTGTATATTGATATGAGTGCTTCCTATTCTGTCATACAAGATGCAAATATGGTAGAATCAAGAGCCATCAGTTTGGGGTAAGGTACTGAGTACACAGTTATTGTTCCATAAATGCTAAATAGGATCTGTAGCTTTATCTATAGCATCACTGTGCAAAGGGATACAATAGGAGGTGACCTCACTGGTTAGTAGTCTGAGTTATTCCTTATTGTCACCCACCCTCCCTACTCTCTTCCCATTGTGTGGCCAACTGGCTAACTAAAGCTTTTCAAGTAGCTAAATATTGTATGTATTTTATACTGAAATAGTGAAGTATTATAGGCTAGACATTCTTGAGATAGATTTTAGTTGATCTAAGTTTTAATTAATGAATAATATGTACTTAAGGATTAAAGATTAAATAGTAAAATAAGTGTTAGTTTCTAAAGTTATAGCTCATCTAATTATATAAGCCACTTGAAAAAAGATATTTGCGGGACCAGCAGTTAGCATAATGGCTATGTCGCTGGACTCCCATGTAGTCGACCATGGTTCAAGTCCTGGACCCGGCAGCTTAAACTCACACTGGGCACGTGTGCGTGCATGCCCAAGATCCCGAGAGAAGAATGGAGGAGAAGGGATTGCAGCATGGCCATCCCCCCTGGGGGGGTGATTTCTCGCTTTCTATCTCTCTGTCTCTCTCTGTCTTTCTGGTGAGCACACGCACCCTATAGCGAAAAACTCTCCAAAAAAAGAAAAAGAAAAAGAAAAAAGATATTTGCAAAAGATTTCCCATTGATCCATAATTTTGCTAAGCAGTCTACTTTTATCTGTTCTCAAGTACTGTACCTTGCCCGGACACATCTGACCGTGTAATTTATGACTAATTTGACAGGAGTTTAAGAGTGCTTTCCATTAAAGGATTTAAGAGCACAGTGCTAGAAAAGAAACATAATTACCTAGCAATACAATAACCATGGCTCCTAATTGCATGCAATTTAAGATGTTACAAGTCCTGTTTTATCACACTAACCTACTTCACATTGTATAAAACAAAGAAAGAAACAAACAGATCCGATAGAGTCTGAAATTTCAGCCTGCACCAGTTCTAAGCGGCTCCAAAGTGTCTCTGCTAGAGAACCTTGGTCTCCAATCTCTCACTTCTCTGACGGTGGAGAGCTTTCACTACAATCATCTTTCTACTTACTTTGTTCATAGTTCTCCAGAATCACATCTTGTTACAGAATATCATTACAGGGACCAGCAGTTAGCGTAATGGCTATGTCGCTGGACTCCCATGTAGTCTACCGCAGTTCATGTCCCGGACCCCATGGCTTAAACTCACGTTGGGCGCATGTGCGTGCGTGCCCAAGATCCCGAGAGGAGAATGGAGGAGAAGGGATTGCAGCGTGGCCATCCCCCCTGGGGGGTGATTTCTCGCTTTCTGTCTCTCTGTCTCTCTCTGTCTGTCTGGTGATCTCAGGCACCCTATAGCAAAAATCTCTCAAAAAAAAATATATATATCATTACATAAGTTTAAATCTGCATCCTGAAACTAAATTTCAAAGGTCAGTTATTTTACTCTTGTAATACACGAGGAGCCCGATTAAAAGGATTAGTACCCTCTCCTCTCACCCAGTTTCTCCACCCTAAAGTCACTCCACACTAGGGTCATTACTGAGATGTCTTTGAATACATAGAGAGCCTGAGAATGAGAGCGTTTCTGATGTGACGGCTTCTGCACCCAGGTCATGAAAATCACCGCTCCTTCTACCTCGGGGATGCATTTGGAGTTCTGCCTCCTACAAACCAGCTGTGACGACCCCCTCAGAAGGGATTTGCCACCTGCCTAACAATTCCAGTCCTAAAATCTGAAATACGCTGCTAGTAAAGCAAGTGTTACAGCTCTTGTTTATGCCACGTTCATCCCAGTTCTACCAGTAAAAGACATGGACTCTGGGTTACTATTTTGAAACAGGGAAATAAGGATTCAGGATCATGTCTGGTCTTTAACTAGAAGAAAGCGATGCGCCAGGGCAGACGTAGGGCCTCCAAATTGGATTTTACTTTCCTATATTTACACTGTAATGCATCACAGGTAATGTTAGTACTTTATGAAGATTATAAAGTGCACATAATAACGTTTTGACATTAAAGGGACTAAAATCTAGTGTACAGGAGACTGATAACTCAGGGGTAAAGTCTGGCATCCTGCATTTGCTTCACAGTGAGACAAAATGACAGAGCTACTTAGAAAACGCTTGCCCTGTGAAGTCAGATTACACGACCATTCAGCCTTTTGTCTCCTGAGAGCTCAGAAAGACTGGGAAGAGCTATGGCCTCCCACGTGGCCTCCGCTACAGACAGCAGCAACCTCGCACTTGGGCCACCACAAGTGTGTTATGAAGGAAAAAGAAAAATGATTTCAGCTGATGGCGGAAAGCAGAAGTGTGGAAGTAGTAGCCCGGCAGCCGCAAACCCTAACCTCCCTGACCTACGGCCTGGGTATGTCTCCACTGTTCGAACTTACGACGCGCTGGCAATGTGCTGGTGACTGGGTCTAACACTGCAGTAAGGGTGAAGCACTTTCCCATGCTTTGGACGTTACAGTTCATGGAAGAGAAAGAAGATGAGCCCTCCCTGGAATGAACCTTAGTAGCAGCAGCAGCAGCAGCGAGGTGGTTCTCCGGATTGTCCAGGCACATTCCCGTGCACATTTGCAAAGTGGGAGCCACACATCTGCCCACCGGACTTGATTCTTGTATCTCCCTTTCTAGCTCCATCCCTTCAAACCCTGCTGTGCTCATGAGAAGGTCGCAAAGGTAGACAACGTGTGTTGGCTGTCACAGAACTCAGTAACCTTTGAGGGTATGGCCGTGGAGTTCACCCAGGAGGACTGGGTATTGCTAGCCTCGTCTCAGAGAGCCATGCAGAGATGTGGTGCTGGGGAGCTCTAGAAACGTGGCCTCGCTGGGGCGTTAATCAGGAAGCCCATACTGATCATCAAGAACATGAACTAAAACCATAGAGAGAGATCACCGAGATCCTTGTTCAGATGGGACAATTCCCCTTACAACTAAACAAACATACACAACATAGTTTGGAAAAAAAAAAAAAAAAGACCTGATGACAAGAAGGGTCAAATTCGTGGAGGCAGACACGGCATGTAATGAAACGGCTGACGCCTTAAACGTGAGACCTGGCATCATGGGGATAAGCAAATTCACACCAGGGAGAAACCACATGAGAGCATTCATCCTGGGGGAAAAATGTCTCCTGAATGTAAAAATGATGAAAATGCCAATAGCACATGCTCTTAAGGAACTGTGCAGAAAAGAAAACATGCCAGAAGGAAATCCTGTGAATGGCTCAACTTTGCACCCTACGAAGCATGACGAAACTCACAGCACAGGGAAATATTTTGAATGGAGTCAGTGTGGGAAAGTCTTACAGGGTCACTCATCCAGGAAAGTGCATATGAGAAGCCACCTGGAGAAAAGCCTTTCAGGTGTCATCGAAGTGTGAAAGCCTTCAGCTCAAGCTCTTACCTTACACGACCCAAGAGGACTCATCCTGGGGAGAAGCCTCATGCATGCTGTGACTGCAGGAGAGCCTCCGAGACAGCCCCCTTCTTAGACAGCATGAGGAATTCATTCAAGAGAAAAACCCTACAGATGTCGTCAGTGTGGGAAAGCCTTCCACAGGAGTGCGAGGCCTAGTGTGCACAAGGTATACACACTGGCGAGAAATGCCATGAACACTGAGGAAAACCTTCAGTATCCTTCTATACCTCCCAAGACTTACGAGAACCCACACTGCAGAGAAATCCACCGAATGTAGCCACTGTGGAGAATTACTAATTGAAACACATTTAAAAATACATACTGAGAAATCTTATGAGTGTGAAAAATGTGGAAAAACATTTAGAACCAGCTCTAATCCTACTGTGCCCAAGGAAATACATACTGGAGAAAAACCCTGTACGTGTAAGGAGTGTGGAGGAACCTGCAGAACCACTCATGTCTTAAGGAACACATGAGAATTCACACAGGAGAAAAACCCTTCATGTTCAGTCAATGTGGAAAAACTTTTAGAGTAAATTCTGACCTTATTCTTCACAAGAAATTTCACATGAAAACTAGACACCATGAATATAAGGAATGTGGGGAAATCTCCAGTGGTCTATTATCTGATAAGAGTACATATGAAAAATCACACCAGGGAAAATAAATCTTTAAACTGTAGTGAGTGTGCAAAAGTCTTTGGGGAGAATGAATATCTTACAATACACATGAGGACTCACAGTGGAGAGAGACTATTTGAGTGTCATCAGAGTGGGGAAAATCTTCAGTGAAAGGCGTAATCTGACCATGCACAAGAGAATACATACTGGAGAAAAATCCTAGACATGCAATGTCTGTGAGCAAACTTTAGTGAACTCTTATCCCTCAGGCATCATTAGAGAACTCATGATGGATAAAAATCCCTTCTAATGTCACATATATAGAATAGATTTAGTGAACCTTCAGTCTTTAAGACACACAAGCAAAAACCAGCAGGTGGCATGGTCAACTGGACTCCCACATGGTTGACTACAGTTCAAGTCCTGGCTCTGGTGGGGTTTTTTTTTTTTTTTTTATCATTTTCCCCTTCTCTGTCTCTCTCTGGTGAGTATGCATGCCTTATAGCAAATTTTTAAAATAATAATGATAGAATTAAATAAATAATCCTTATTTTTAAAAGACATACAAGCAAATGTTAACTGAAGAGAAAAATGATGACTGTAGAGAATGTGAGAAAGCCTTGGAATACGAATACACATACAGAAGAAAACCAAGTTGTGCAATGACTGTACAAGAGATCTGCATCCACTCATCCTTTACAAGATGTATGACATCAATGCTGAAGAGAATACTTACAGAACTGTAAGACATGCACTTTGGAAAAAATAAACTCCTAGTGTTTTAAGGGGGAAAAAAAATCATACATTTTTAGGTAATATGCTTATTGGAAGAGCAAGGAATCAATCTTAGTTATAACTTTTGAAATAATCATACTGAGACCAGCAGTTAGCATAATGGCTATGTCACTGGACTCCCACATAGTCAACCGTGGTTCGAGTCCTGGACCTGGTGGCTTAAACTCATGCTGGGAGCATGTGCGTGCATGCCCAAGATCCCAAGAGGAGAATGGAGGAGAAGGGATTGCGGCATGGCCATCCGCCCTGGGGGGTGATTTCTCACTTTCTGTCTCTCTGTTTCTGTCTGGCGAGGACACGCAGCCTATAGCAAAAACCTCTCAAAAAAAAAAAAAAAGAAAGAAAGAAAGAAAGAAAGAATCATACTGAAACTAATGTCTGTGAGAGTCTATTTGGTAAAGGGAATATAGTGGCAAGAGAGTCAGCCAAAAGCCCAGGCAAAGCTAACAATACCACATAAAAGGTTCCTATTTCTTTAAAGAAAGTATGAAGTACTGAAAATTATTTAAGTGACATTACATCTCAGAGTGGATCATTTTCTGTCAATATCCAGAGGCTGTTTGTCTGGATCAGTCAAAATGCTTACTGTTGAGTAAGTTGCTAGAGAAAGTTCCAGAATAGGAAATACTGGTCCAAAATGAATTTCAGATCACCAGTTTCAAAACGGCCTTGAACAATGCTTGACAGTTCTAACTACTTCTTTGGCCAAGCAGGTCTTCCTTTCTATAATATGTTTCACATTTCCTGACTTTGCTTCAACCAGTCACTTCATTTCAAGAAGCCATCATCTCTCCCCCACACCCAAACACAAGCCAGCTTACTCCTGCTTCCGGGCTTTCCCCCTTCAGTTCCTTCTCCAAACTCAAGGCAGAGGCTCTTTCAAAAGAGGGGGGAAGCCCATTTTTCTCCCTCTCTTGACTCAATCACCACAATTACTTTCTAATGGAAAAAATTTTTACACTCTTGACTTTTACGTGATTTCATCTCAAATCACTTCCCTCTTTACCTTCCGCTTTTTTTTTTATTCTTTATTTTTTTTAATTCTTTTTTTTTTATTCTTTTTTTTTTATTATTCTTTTTTTTTTTTTGGAGAGATTTTCACTGTAGGGCGCGTGCGCTCGCCAGACAGACAGAGAGAGACATAGAGACAGAAAGTGAGAAATCACCCCCCAGGGGGGATGGTCATGCCGCAATCCCTTCTCCTCCATTCTCCACTTGGGATCTTGGGCACGCACGCACACGCGCCCGGCGTGAGTTTTAAGCCACCGGGTCCAGGACACGAACCATGGTCGACTACGTGGGAGTCCAACGACATAGCCATTACGCTAACTGCTGGTTCCCTACCTTCCGCGTTTTGACTGCACTCACTTAAATCTGGTACACGATGCTCCTCTCAGCTCCACCTCTTTGATCCATCTGCTGGGGCTCACAGTGCCATAAGCCAGGTAACTTAAAGTGACAGAATTTACAGATTCAGAGCTCAAGTTCCAGAGGATGGAAGAGGGAAGTGAAGGGGCCGGCCAGAAGTCCCTTTAAAACCGTAGAGAAAGCCTTCCTCACCCTGTCCTAGCTTCTGGTGGTTTGCTGGCGATCTTCGGGCTCCTTGGCTTGTTCATGCACCCTCCAATCCACTGTCTTCATATCATGTTCTCCTAAGACATCTCCCTGTTACTAAATGTCCCATTTATATTAAAAAATCCAGTCAGAGTAGATGGGAGTCCAGTCCAATCTGGGACCAGCAGTTAGTGTGATGGCTATGTTGCTGGACTCCCATGTAGTTGACCGCGGTTCGAGTCCTGGACCCAGTGACTTAAACTCACGCCAGGCATGTGTGAGTATGTGCCCAAGATCTCGAGAGGAGAATGTAGGAGAAGGGATTGCAGCTTGGCCATCCCTCCCTTGGGAAGCGGGTGACTTCTCGCTTTCTGTCTCTCTGTCTGTCTCTGTCTTTCTGGTGAGCACACGTGCCCTATAGCAAAAACCTCTCAAAAAAAAAACATGTTTGACAAACAAGATGGCTCATGGGAAAAAGGAAAACAATTTAAATATTATGTTTTATTGAAAAAATATTAAAAATTCAATTTGTATGTATTAATCTCTGTACTGAACATTCACAGAATTTAGCAATCATATTATATTGAATTTAAAAGTAAAAATGACTCCTCCCAGGAGTCATATACTGTTACTGTTTCCATATAAGGCTTGACTTTTTTAAAATCATAAAGAGTTCCCAACTTCCCCAAAACTTGCCCTTTGAAAGGCATATGTAAATGTGTTTGTGCGCGCCTCCGACATATTTTTCCGTAACAGTTATGTTGCATGTAATTACACAGAGAGACACCGTGAAGGTTTTCGTGACACGGCATGAGTTCTGTTTGGAGTTCAGCA
>NW_006159808.1:1526926-1536146 GCF_000334495.1 Tupaia belangeri chinensis | reverse complement strand
GCAGGAAGGCAGCGCCTCAGTCAGGCCCGATTTATGCCTCTTTATCTGACTGCCAGACTTGTCTCTTGCTGTGTTTAAGTGAATCTGTCAACCGTGTCTCACAGTTCTTCATCTTAGTCCATTTTTTAGGTGTTATCTATGCTATTGCTCCAGAATTTTCTTTTAAAAAGTTAAACATACAGAGGAGAAACGAAGGTTTCAGAGAGTGGAACTAGTATTTTTAAGCACTTGTTTGGTGCCTTTCCAGTTTAATTCTGTAGACATCAATAAATTCTGATAATGTGCTAGCGCAGCACCATATAATAAATATTTTTCACTTACAGTATTTTATTGACTCTTACTTTACCCCAAAGAAGTAGGTGTTCTTATTTCTATTTTAAAGATAATTAAACTGAGGTTCAAAAAGGCTAAACGCGTGATAGAATTGGATCTGAACCTAGGTAGGCCTGAGTCCTAAGACTATGTCTTGATCATTACTCTGTTTTCGTGTTTGCTGTCACCATCCTCCTGCCTCCTCCTCCCCGCTGGGACTGCAAGGGCAGGACAGGATGCCTAGGCTTTAGGTTGGACCAGGAATTGAACCCTGGCCTCCCAAGTGGCCCCAGTCTACGAAGCACAGCATCTTAGCAGTTCACGCCACCTTGACTGAGCATATCATTCTGTGCTGCTTCTACATAAGCAAATTCGTTATTTATTAACTTGTCTAGAGGAAGAGAAATACCTTGGTCATTAAAACGCCTTTGAAACTCAATTTTCAGCTCAATTAGCAAGAGATTCGACAGATGGTTTTGTTTGTCTTTGTGTAGGTATATGGCCATTATCGATCCCTTGAAGCCCAGACTGTCTGCGACGGCCACCAAGATTGTCATTGCAAGTATCTGGATTCTGGCATTTCTGCTTGCCTTTCCGCAGTGTCTTTACTCGAAAACCAAAGTCATGCCAGGCCGCACTCTTTGCTACGTGCAGTGGCCGGAAGGTCCCAAACAACATTTCACGTAAGTTCATTCTCTGTTACAATTTTTTATTCTATTTATCAAATATTTAAAGTAGGGAGCAAAAATTAAGCAAATAAAGCACAGACATTTTCCTCAAGGGTTCAGAAAGAGACTTGGGAAAGAGACATTTGAAAACACTACCATGCAAGGGCCAGCAGATGGTATGGTGGTTAAGGTGCTGGTTACTCCCACATGGCTGACCACAGTTCGATTCCT
This sequence comes from Tupaia belangeri chinensis, assembly GCF_000334495.1. NCBI lineage: Eukaryota > Metazoa > Chordata > Mammalia > Scandentia > Tupaiidae > Tupaia > Tupaia belangeri. The sequence goes on along the minus strand of NW_006159808.1, from coordinate 1,534,935 downwards.
GCACCTGGTGGCTTGCTTTCTCACTTTTTTCTCTTTCTCTGTGTGTCTCTCTCTCTCTCATCAAATTAAAATAAATTAAATAAATAATACTTCTTTAAAAAAAAAAAAAAGAAAGAAAGAAAGAAAGAAAATGCTATCATACAGTATGTCATGGTGATTGAAAATGTGTTGGGGCAGCACGGGAGAGGTTCCTGGAGGAAGCGGTGAGGTCATGGAGAAGACAATGCACAAAGGAAAGCAGGGCTGACGCTAAGAGTGAGACGGGAGGAGCTAGTGTCCGAAGGTGTTCGCTGCTCCTTTACAAAGCCTGCCTGCGGGAAGGGGCATTCCGACAGGCTCTTTAATTGTGTTTTGGTTTGACTGATGTTCATTTGAGATTATAGAAAATTGAACACTAGATTGGAAAGAAGAAAAGCAAAAGGGGAAAAAAACATAATTGTACTATTGATTACATTTATATTTTATTATTATGGTCATTTAAATCTTATCTCAATAAAATATGTTTTCCTATTATAGGGATCTATTTTCCCTTTAAAAGTAACAAATCACAGAGCAAGCTGGTGGTGTGGTGGTGAAGGTGCTAGACTCCCGCATGGCCAGCCACGATTTACGCCCAGACCCAGTGGCTTGAAAATCACGCCAGCATATGTCCATGCATGCCCCAAGTCCCAGGAGTAAAATGGAGGAGAAGGGATTGTGGTGTGGCCATCCCTCTTGGGAGTGATTTCTCACTTTCCCTCTCTCTGTCTCTCTCCATCTCTCTCTAGCAAGGGCATGTGTCCTATGACAAAAACCTAAAAAATAAATAAAATAACAAATCATGTAAATAATGGTCATCTCTTAAAGCAGCCATTTTATCTAACTGTTCTGTCTAGAGTCCAGATGTTTGAAGACAAATCTTAGAAACACTTACTGAGAGAAAATAAAGCAGCAATTATTAAACTAAGTACTGTCATCTATCCATTTTTATACTTTCTAATTTACATATCACAGCTGTACATATTTACAAATACAATACAGCTTTTTCAAGGTGTGTGTATTGATTAAATCAAGGCAATGAACATATCCACTATTTCAAGTGTTCTGCCCATCCATTTTCATTTGCCAGAGGGCACAAGTGCTCATGGAGAGACACAGAGAAACAGAAAGTGAGAGCGCACCCCCCATGGGGTACAGTCGGCCACAATGCCTTCTCCTCCATTTCTCCCTCCTTTCGGGATTTGGACACATGTACAAGCACCCAGTGTGTTTTTCGAGCTGCCGGGTCTGGAACTCCAGTCATGCTGTCAGCCATGTGGGATCCAGCTGCCTCAACGCCACTGGCTGGCTACATTCATTTGAATACTTGTAGTGGAATGACAATGTTATTATCTTTAAGTTATTCATTAGCTGAATTACTTCTCTATTGGCTCTAAATTAGTATTTCGTAAACTACTCAAAAATTGGAAAGCAAAGAGGTTTAAGATTCACTTCACAAAAGAAAATAAAAACCGGTGTCAAGAAGTCTATGGTAATCAACTTTAATAACTTTAAAGCCGGGGCCAGCGGGTGGCATGGTGGTTAATGGTGCTGGACTCCCACATGGCCAACCGCGGTTTGCGTCCTGGACCTGGATGACTGCTTTCTCACTTTCCTTCTCACTCTCTCTCTGGTCCTCTATGGTCAAATTAAAATAAATAAAGTTAAATAAGGTAGCTCTCTAAGAAAATAACTTTAAAACCTTTCCTAAGACAGTGGAAGTCTCATAAAGTTTGCAGAATTCTATTTGAGCAGTTACATTATGGGTTGCTCTCCTGGTCCCCCCTAGCTTTATCATTTTGGTTTACAACTATGAAATCCCAAAATTTCATTTAATAATATACTGTATCATGCTTTGGTGTGACTAACATGTCTGTATGTTATTTACCAAGTTAACAAGGCAATCAAAGCACCATGATTTTGAAAATGCATGTTAAATGTCTTGATTTTTTTGAAATCACAGTCAAAAAACTTTTGGATTCAATATGGCTCAGAGTATCTACTTATTTTTTTTTCTAATTTGGATAAAAATAGTTTATTTCAATTATGTCTGAATTCACAGAGATATGTAGAATAACCCCACATAGAAGAAAACACAGTTCGGTTCATTAGTTTGTCCTGGCCCATCCCTTTTTCTCTGATGGCATGTTTAATTAGTTTAGCTCAACAATTAGCAAGCAGAGGGAACCAGCAGTTAGTGTAATGGCTATGTCGCTGGACTCCCACGTAGGCGACCGCAGTTCGCGTCCCAGACCCGGTGTCTTAAAACTCAAGCCGGGCGCGTGTGCGTGCGTGCCCAAGATCCCAAGAGGAGAATGGAGGAGAAGGGATTGCGGCGTGACCATCCCCCCTGGGGGGTGATTTCTCACTTTCTGTCTCTATGTCTCTCTCTGTCTGTCTGGTGAGCTCACACACCCTGTAGTGAAAACCTCTAAAAAAAAAAAAAAAAAAAGAAGAAGAACAACAATTAGCAAGCAGAGTACCAAGCAGAGGAAAGGTATTCTCCTCCACCTCTACACAGGGGAGTGTGTAGCTTAAATGAGCACTTTCATGCAGCTAGGTGTCTGTACACATAGTGAAGACTGAAGGAGACCAGCTGGCAACCTTTGAAACACGACTATAGGTGACAAGAGTCTGATATTTTGATGGAATTGTGAAATGAAGACATAATGTGGAAATACACATTGCATTCTCTCTCTCTCTCTCTCTCTCTCTCAGAGAGAAATATTTTTGCTATAAGGTGTGTGTGCTCACCAGAAAAAGAGACAGAGAGACAGAAAGTGAGAAATCATCCCCCAGGTGGGATGGCCATGCCATAATTCCTCCTCCTCCATTCTCCTCTCAGGATTTTGAGTATGCATGCACACGTGCCCGGCCTGAGTTTTAAGCCACTGTGTTGACCACATGGGTGTCCAGCGATGTAACCATTACGCCATCTTCTGGTCCCGCTTCACATTTTCAATTCCGATGTAAAGCAAACCAAAATCAAAGTCCCCTGTATTTCGGCATGTGTCAGCATGGTGTGTTTCTTCCATCTTGCAGGTACCACATGATCGTCATTATCCTGGTGTACTGTTTCCCGTTGCTCATCATGGGTATCACGTACACCATCGTGGGCATCACTCTCTGGGGAGGCGAGATCCCAGGCGATACCTCTGACAAGTACCACGAACAGCTGAAGGCTAAGAGGAAGGTACTGCCGTGTCACCTAGGTAGTACTTGCGCACACTGTGGCACACCACAGAGGAAAATCCTACTCGTGGCATTGTAATATACTGTGACCTGGTGTTCTGCTACTACTTTTTAAGTTTACTTATTTATTTCTTCCACGAAAAGGAGAGAGTGAAATACACTTCCAACAGGGTCTTCATGCCTTAATGCAACCCACGCCTCCTCCAGCAAAGATCGTTGGTATTTGCCTATGTGGCTTTCATGTCGCAGTGTCACATTACTGCTATACCTGGAATCTGGTCTCCTACATTTTTGTTTTTAGATTTTTGCCATAGAGCCTGCATTGACAGAGGAAGAAAGAAAGAGAGGGCAGTGAGAAATCACCCCTCCCCCTCAGGGGGATGGCCATGCTGCAATCCCTTCTCCTCCTGCAACCCCTTCTCCTCCATTCTTCTCTTGGGATTTTGGGTATGCACATGTGCCAGTGTGCTTTTCAAATCAGTGTGTCTGGAACCTGAACCATGGAGTCGGCCATGCGGGATCCAGTGCCTTAACCACCATGCCACCCCATGGCCCTCCTACCTTTTTAAATATCTTTTCTTTGTTCTTAAATTTTTATTTTACATATAAAGAAGATTATGATGATGATAATAATAAATAAATAAATAAATAAATAAATAAATAAATAATTTTATTTTACCACAAGACAATGCCCATGTACAGTATCAGTCTGTGATTTTAAAAAAGTTTCTTCCTTACAACAGGACTTTTTTTAAATCATCTTTCACAGAGTATCTCAATGTCTTTATCTGAAATTTAACTCTAAATGAAGTCCCAATTAATTATATTTCTGTGACTATAGCTATCTTTGTCCTTTATTGAACAGAATGAGGGATGTGCCCTAATATACCCAAAGCTTCTCTTATCTCAGAAGAATAGCTCTTCAAAATGTGCTCTAATTCCCTAATATCAGTTCATCGCTCTTCCATTCCTATGGCTCTCTCTCTCTTCTCCCTGAACACCATCATATATGTCTGAATAAGGGACTAAAAATGTATTAATACTATTCTATAATATTAAGAGTGACATGAAAAGAAAATCTCTACAAATACTATATTGGCATTTTAGTAGGGTTTTATTAATATTTTTTCTGACTACCATTAAGTGACTCAATGAGTAAGATTTTTCATGTATTTGTGAAACTAAAAGGACATTCCCTTCTCCCCAGTTGATATGTACTGAATGTATCTTAGATTTTTTTCAAGGATAAGTGAGTCCCACTGATTATGCCAATCATTTTTACTTGTTCCATTTATGATTAATTTACTTATGTAAAACAATGACTGGCCACATGAACATTTCCTTTAAAAACCACTCAGCAGTCTTAAAACTACTTAACTATAAACACTCACTTAACAATTATCAAACAGGTTTTTAAACTGTAATGCAGATAATGGATTTCCTTTTCATACTGTTTTTTCTGACATTGACAAATAATGAACAAGATTTATGTATAGTCAACATTTACCGTGGCCTGTGGCATTTAAAACAAAAAGTAAGCACGGTCTTTTCCACATCAGTTTCCTCCTTTCAGGTGGCATACTAGATGTCTGAAATATATACATAATTTTACTTCACTTGCAGGAAATTCGCCTTTAGCACCTATAAAAAAAATCCTAAAACTAGGATAACTTCTCTAACATAGTCATATTATATAAACAGTTTCTCTCTCTCATTTGTAATTTCAACCCTCTTTTTCTAACATCTTGCTTATATTGCAAGACGCCCTTTTCTCTGTGAGATAATTTCTTGTAACTACGTTTTCTTTTCATTTCTTTTTTTAAGGTTTTTGCCATAGAGTGTGTGTGCTTACCAAAGAAACACTAAGAGACAGTGAAAGGGAGAGTGAGGGGAGATGGCCATGCCATAATCCCTTCTCCTGCATCCTACTCTTGGGATTTGGGGTATGCATGCACATGCGCCCAGCATGATTTTCAAGCCTCTGGGTCTGTGTCTTGAACTGTGGTCGGCATGTGGGAGTCTAGTGCCATAACCACTCCACCACCTGCAGGCCCCTGTAACTGTGTTTTGATATGATCACATTAAACAATCGACATGGGCCAGCGCATGCCTGTTAGTTAATGCAGCTGGATCTCATATGGTTCACCACGTGGTTCAAGACCCAGACTCGGCAGCTTAAGAAACACATTAGGCATATGTGTGCATGCTCAAAATCCCGAAAGGAAGGAGGGATGGAGGAGAAGGGACTGTAGTGTGATTCTGCTCCATGAGGGGTGCGTTCCCACCTTCCCTCTCTCTCTTTCTCTGGCCAGTGCACATGTTCCGTGTATTTCAGAATAATTTTTACCTTTATCTGACCTACTTAGTTTCCTATCTTTTCTTTCTTTCTCACTGGTTTATATATTTTTTCCATTTTTATATGTTCCCTTTCACTCCTATATAAATTAAAATAAGTTGAGTTATTTGTAGATTATACTTCTTTTTTCTTTACATATATGTAATATTTTTCTAGGAATAAATAAAGGTTTAAGTTGGATACTCCTTTCGTTTTTTTAATTTAGAGTCCCAAAGGAAACAAAAGCAAGAGGGGATTTTTTTTTTTTAACTTTGGTACTATATAACTGAGGAGAATAGGCACAAATATTCCCTTTTCATTTCATAACTCTACAATTTCAAAGCAGAAATTTCAACTCAAACTTGGAGTATGGCCCAAGTAAGATATTTCAAAGTCCCAGTCTATATGTTTTTCTCTTGGATTATCTTCTGGCCTGTTATACTAGAAAACACCATGTCCTGGGATTTCTTTCATTGTTATGTACTGATATGGCCATTAGTATCTAGGTGGGAATATTCATTTTGTCTGAAATTAAAATTTAAAAATATACTTAGCTGCTATTCTAGAATGACAGATCTGATAAGAACCTGAAATATCATGAATTGCTTACCCTCCTGCTCTTCTGAACTAAAATTAAATGCAGTCTAAGTTAGAAATGAGGAGAGGGGCTATCGGGTCTTATTTAGGATGTTTTAGCAAAAGAAATTAAATACGCTCCTTAATTTTTTTTAATATTGCCAACATCACCCTGTTTCCATGAGTATCTCTAAGTAAAAAAATCATAAACATTGCCTCAAAGTAATGTGTAATGCTTAGTAGTGATAGACGTTTATGTGTAACTAAATCCATATGGCTACAAGCCGAACTCATTCACTTTGGAAACGACTTGCTGCCTATCTCTACCAGATAGTCTTTTGATAAGTGAAGACCACTTCTTTCTTACCAATTAGGTCAGAAAAAGAAAAAACAAAGTTAGTAAAATTCTCCTATACATGATTTTAAAGTTCTTGGCAATGACAAAATACAACCCAAACTATATGTGTGACATAGGTGTATCTCTGCTGGTATTTTGCAATTTACAATCAAATATAAATGCTAAGCCAGTAAATACCAAGTTGGGAAGAAAATATATTATATTGATTAATGAATATATGAACTGAACATAAAACAGTTAGTGAATACTTTAAATATTATAATTATCAAATGCATCTATAATAAAAAGAAGTGGTGGCTAGCCATAGAATGGAAAAAAATAAGAATAGTGAGGTCAACTCCAATTCATCATCAAAGATTTTTTATTTAAAGAAAAATGTTTTTGTGGGACCAGCAGATGGCATAGCAGTTATGTCGCTGGACTCCTGCATGGCCGACTGCAGTTTGGTCCTGGACCCAGTGACTTCAAAATCACACTGGGCACATGTGCACGTGTGCCCAAGATCCTGGGAGGACAATGGAGAAGGGATTGCGGCATAATTGTCTTGCCAGGGAGTGATTTCTCACTTTGTCTGTCTGTCTCTCTCTCTCTCTCTTTCTCCCTCCCTGCCCCCCCCCTCTCTCTCACATGCCCTAAGGCAAAAACCTTTTTAAAAAATGTTTTTGTGAAAAGACTATATAGGCCAAGTCTCTCTGAATTCAGGAAAACTGTTTTCCAGTCCTGCAATATCCTTGTGTGTTGTAAAGAAAAGGGACTAGTTGCACCTCGCCCTGGGATTTCTTTCATAGTCATTTACTGGTATGGCCATCAGTATCTAGGTGGGAGTATCCATTTTGTCTAAAATTAAAATGTAAAAATATAATTTTCTTCTATTTTAGAATGACAGATCTGATAAGAACTTTGAATTAACATTGGCTGAGGGCAGGCATTCATGTATACTGAAAAAGAGAAAAATCTCCATATGGATGCAGAGGTCTAAGGGCATTATATTTCCTTTTTCTTGTATCATTTTGTACATTTTTTCAATAGAAAGAATCTAAAATAAGATGCAAAACTCATCCAGACATTGGTATTTGATTCTCATTTTTCTCCTTTTAATTAATTGGGAATTTGTGAGAGCCATTCTAGATTTTATCAAGATTCATAGCCAAAATAAAGATAAAAGTAAGGGCCATGGAGGTGGCCTGGTGGTTCAGGCAGCTGAATTCCACATGGTCAACTGTGCGGTTTGAGTCCCAGACCTGCTGGCTTGGAAGAACATGCTGTGCATGTGTGCATGGGTGCCCAAAACCCTGAGAGGAGAATGAAGGGGGTTGCCAGTGTGGTCACCCCCTGTGGTGCTCTCTCTCTGGAAAGTATGTACACCCTTTAGCAAGCAAAAATAAATTTAAAAATTTTAAAAAGAAGAAGAAAAGTTTCCAAGTGCCCTTAAATTTTCTATGCATTAATTGTAACAAGAAATATAAATCACTAATTTTCTGTGTGTACATTTAAGCACAGTAACAGCAGCAGCAATTACGGGGGGGGGGG
>NW_006159808.1:1471651-1526895 GCF_000334495.1 Tupaia belangeri chinensis | reverse complement strand
GGGGGGGGGGGAATGGTTGCTTTTTTATTTTCAGATATAAAAGCACATTTCCTGTCCTGCTTTTTAATATTTACACCGTATTTTTTGCTATTAATCTCAATTTTTGCTTAGCATTTATCTTTCCTTAGCTACCCAGCTGTAGCTATCAGAGTAATGCAATATACATCTTTCTGAAAGTGTGCTATCAGCAGATACAGAGTAACTGAGAAACTGCTGAAATGCTCACTGTGTGAGTAGACTAGAATTTTTCTGTCACTTTCCCCACCACCAATTAATTTATCTTTAGGAGCTTCACTTTCTTTGTTGGAATAAAAAAATTAATTGGGAATTTGCTACCTGAATGGACCACATGACTTACACTTCAAACATTATTGCATAGTGTGGCTGCTCAGACTTGTAATGCAGCTATGATTTACCACTGAAGTGCCTCTCTCATGTCCACGTCTCCACGACATTCTCACTTATTGCCATGCCTCCTCCTGATAATCTTCATCATTTCACTGTTATTTATAGTATTATTAACTGTAAAAGCAGAACATCTCCTTTAAAAGCCCATGTATTCTGGGGCCAGGTGGTGGCATGGTAGTTAAGGAAGCTGGATTCTACATGACCGACTGCAGTTTGAGCCCTGAACCTGGAGGCTTTAAAATCATGCAGGGTGTGTGTGTGTGTGTGTGTGTGTGTGTGTGTGTGCGTGCGCATGTGCACACGTGAAGTCCTGACAGGAGAATTGAGGAGAGGAACTGTGGCATGGCCATCCCCCTGGAGAGGATGCTTCCATCTCTCTCTCTCTCTCTCTCTTCCCTCAGCTAGTGCATACACCCTACATCAAAACAAACAAACAAATAAATAAATAAGAACTCTTGTGTATCTTACTTTCTCTTAAGAACATATATATCAGGGACCAGCAGTTAGCGTAATGGCTATGTTGCTGGACTCCCATGTAGTCGACCGCGGTTTGAGTCCCGGACCCGGCAGCTTAAACTCACGCCGGGCGCATGTGCGTGCGTGTCCAAGATCCCAAGAGGAGAAGGGATTGCGGTGTGGCCATCCCCCTGGGGGTGATTTCTTGCTTTCTGTCTCTCTCTGTCTGGCTGGCGAGCGCACGCACCCTATAGTAAAAACCTCTCCACAAAAGAAAAAGAAAGAAAGAAATTAAAACAAAAAAAAAAAAAAAAACCATATATCTCAAACCATATATATCAAACAGGTATAAAACAAGCATTTTACTAGTAAATTTTCTAGGGGAAGAAAAGTCAAAAAAACAAAAAATGCCTTTTTAAGTTTCTTTAGGAATCAAAATTACCCCCAAAAAATTATAAATACTGTAAGAATTTTTACATTAAAAAAATTACCAGTTACTGTTTACCAACTATTTTTTATTCAGTTATTTTGAAAAAAGTGTGTATGTTGGCTGATGAATCAATGACCACTAGTAGAACACAAATATCTTGTGTCTTTCCAACATGGTATAAATACTTTAACCCAGTAGAATATGATGAAAAGTTATGCAGTTGATCATTTAAAAGCCTCTCTGACTTAACAGCAGAAAACTAAGAGCAAAACAAAGTTTAATAGTACCTGAAACACCTGATAGGTTTCAGTAATATTACCATAAAACGCTTCCATAATAAATTGAAACAGTGAACTGAGAGAATTAATGGCTGTTCACTGAGCTAATGTCACCTACCCCACCTGGGACAGGAACCCCCAGTCAGAACCTCCCACGCCTGAGCTGTGCATTGACTGACAAGACCACTTGCTTTAGGTCCTTTGATTAAATAGTCTTCCTGTTCTCTACAGGGGGCAGTGGATGAGAATCATTTTGAAAAGCCTAGGGAAGTTTCCGTTTCTTTGTAGTTTGCCAGTTGAGAAGTGGAAGTAGTTCATCCTTTTTTAAAAGCTAAGAAAAATAACCCTTTAGGGGAAAATATCTGCAGCTATTGAGTGGCTGGCAATCACTTGAAAAGGTTTCTCTATGGATTATCCATTACTGTTCCTCTTCTTGCAATTACAGGAAGATGGAACCAGTTCCAGACATCATAGATTTCTGGCAGAAAAATGAAGCTTAGAATATGAAATCAATGGCAATTGCTACAATTCTCAGTTCTTCAGGATGCTCACACACAGGTGTACACATAGGCACACACACATACGTACAATTAGGATCATCTCTGTTATTGCAGATTTCATAAAAACCGCTATATGGACAGATGAAATTTAATCAGTTTCAGTGGTTTCGTGATGTTTGTTATTTAAAGCGTGGGTCCATCTGAAGTTCATTTGCATGATCTGTGAGATGTGGCTCCAGTTTCATTTTCTAAATATTTTCCTACTGTTCTCCAGCATCATTTATTAACTCATTTTCTGTGTCACTAACTTAAAATGAATCAACTACTGTCTTCTAAATTGCTCAGATGCGTTTGATACTCAGTCAGGACCTTCTGTTTCTGTGATCTGACTACCTGCATTATCACTATGAGGTTTATATTTAAAAGCTTCATGATGGGGATCAACAGTTAGCGTAATGGCTATGTGCTGGACTCCCACATAGTCGACTGCGGTTCGAGTCCTGGACCCTGTGGCTTAAACTCATGCCAGGCACGTGTGCATGCATACGTGCCCAAGATCCTGAGAGGAGAATGGAGGAGAAAGGATTGCCGCGTGGCCATCCCCCCTGGGGGGTATTTCTCGCTTTCTGTCTCTCTGGCTCTCTCTGTCTGGCGAGCACACATGCCCTATAGCAAAATCCTCTCTAGAAAAAAGAAAAAAAAAAAAAAGCTTCATGATGTGTGTCCTGTTCAACAGCAGGTCTCCACTCCTACTTAGTTTTTTGCCCATTAGAATTATCTTAGCTGAGGACCAGCAGATGGCATAATGATTATGTCACTGAACTCCCATCTAGTTGACTGCGATTCAAGTCCCAGATGCAGTGGCTTGAACTCATGGTGGGCATGTGTGCATGTGTGCCCAAAATCCTGAGAGGAGAACAGAGGAGAAGAGTTTGTGACATGGCCATGCCCCAGGAGGTGATTTTTCTCACTTTCTGCCTCTCGAGCAAGTACATGCACCCTATAGCAAAATTCTCTTAAAAAAAAAAAAAGATCTTATGTGTTTATTGTTACACATAAAATTTATAATCACTTTTTCTAATTAAAAATGGTTTTTTACTTACAGAACTTGATTATGCTTATTAACTGAGAAAAGCGGATAGTAAGCACTCGGCAGGAGATATAGGAGTGGGTTGATGACTGGGTATAGGAATGAGGTTTTTTTTAAGTTTTCTGTAGATCGCATGCACTTGTCAGAGAGAGAGAGAGAGAGAGAGAAGGTAGGGGAGTAAGAAAGCAATCCCCAGGGAGGATGGTCACGCTGCAATCCCTTCCTCTCCATTCTTCTGCCAGGAATTTGGGCACATGCATGTACACACCCTGCATGTTTCTCAAGCTAGTCTGAGCCTCCAGCCACAGCCGGCCATGCAGGATCCAGCTGCTTCAGCCACCACGCCACTGGCTAGCCCAGGAACAAGATTCTTTACATGACTCTCAAGACAGCAGCATGTAATGACTGGGATGTAATTTATTTGTGTCAAGTTCAAATGCTGGCTCTGGCTCATACCTTGGGCAGTATAACTTATCAGAGTCTCGGAAAGGTCATGGTCCCTCTCAAATGGAATGGAAATAATGACACATTCTCCCATAGTGATACAGGGACTAAATGAAGCAAGTCAAAACATTACTAGCACATTAAACAATCCTCAGTAAATGCCAGTCAGTAAATGCCACTTACTAATGTAGGCACATTACTGTGAATGTATATTGTATATGCCAGTATTGTGGAGGCCAGAAAACACGATATGATAGAAAAAGAAAGAGGTATAAGACTGGTCTTTATCCTTTTAAAATTAAGACTGTCGTTGGGATCAGCAGATGAAGCAATGGTTACTTCGCTGTACTCCTATGTAGTCAACCGCAGTTCGAGTCCCTGGCCCATCGGCTTCAAACTCACACTGGGCATGTGTGTGTGTGTGTGTGTGTGTGTGTGCATGCCCAAGGTTCTAAGAGGAATGAAGGAGAAAGGAATGCTGTGTGGTCATCCCTCTTGGGGGCTTATTTTTCGCTTTCTGCCTCTTTGTTTGTCTCTCCGGTGAGCACACATGCCCTATAGCAAAAAATAAAAACAAAACAAAAAAACACTCTAAAAATTTTTTTTAAAATAAGATTGGCCTTATTTTATAGTGACTCATAGTTTGCAAATAACTTATTTTATACTTATTTTATTTTATTTTTTCAATTGCAAGAGAGTACATGAACTCACCAGAAAGAGACAGACAGACAGAGAGAAAGAGAAAGCATCTTCCAATGGGGCATGGTCACGCCACAGTCTCTTCTCCCTTTCTGCATCCTGTTGAGATTCTAGGCACGCACACACACAAACTCAGATGTTTCTCAAGCTCTGGGGCTGGGATTTGAACCTCAGTAGGCCATGTGGGATCTGGCTCCTTTAACTACTAGGGTATAGGACTGACCTACAAATAACTTCTACATATTATATTTCATTCTCATAATATATGGATCATTCTTGTTTTATAGAAAAAGGAAACTGGGTGTCAAATTTACAAAATGCAAAAAAGGCAAAATTTGAACATGAATCCTGGACAAAAGTTGTTTGTTGTATTTTAGAGAATTTATTCAAAGGACTGACTTTCAGAATGATACTTTATGTCTGAGTACAATTTGCAGTACACAGGAGCTTTCTTGAATGTTGAACAATCTTCATAAAAACTCCAGGAGGCAGGCCTCAAAGACATAGTTTCTACCCAGCCCCCACTTTTTTCCTGAGATTTTTGTGATAGGGTACATGTGTTTGCCAAAGAGACAGAGAGAGAAAAATTGAGAACTAACCCCTGAGCAGGGATAGCCACACCACAATCCCTTTTCCTCCATTCTCCTCTTGGGGTTTTGGACATACAGGCACACCTAGAACTGAAACTCTGAGAAGTTATGTAAATAGAGTTCATTCAGTCTTGTGAAATGCGACACTTTCCTCTACTTTAAGCTACAAAGAATTGGTGACTACTTTTAACTGAGTATCTCCTCTATTCATACTATGCATCTTGACTTACCCTAGAACACCGTCCAGTAGGAATTTCTGCAGTAATGATGGAAGCACTCCATCTGAACTGTCCAAAACAGCAGCCATTAGCCACATGTAGCAACTTAACACTTAGAGTATAGTTTCTACAACGGAGAACCTAAATTTATCTTACCATATTTATTCTAGCTGTGGAAATTTATTTATTTTTATTTTATAGTATTCCCCAATATGGAATGGAACACATACAACTTGCTTAGTAAATAATCAGTTTTGGTTTTGTTTCTTTACAATTTTTGTGATAAGGCATGTATATCTGCCGGAGAGAGACAGAGAGAGGGAACATGAAAAGTCACCCCCCCAAGGGAAGATGGCCACCCTGTCATCCCTTCTCCACTCTCCTCTTGGGATCTTGGGCATGCACATACAGGCACCTGGTGTGATGTTTAAGCCACCAGATCCAGGACTCAAACGTGGTCAACCAAGTGGAAGTCCAGCTCCTTAACCATCATACCCCCGGCTAGCCCCTTAATTATGTACATTTAAATAGCCACATGTGGGTAGTGGCTGGCATATTGGCCAGTGTTGCACTAAAATGGCATAAGAAGAATAAGCCAAATCTAGTAGTTGTTAAACAACCAATATTTGTTCTTATTTATTGTAATAATGTAGTAAGAGTCAAATATTAGGTTGCTGGAAAAGTCATGACATATTCTTATGTTTTTCTATGCAAAAATATGTTATACTTTTCTGATAAAATCAGAAAATCTGCCACTAAGTTTTTATAAACATTGAGATTCATTTATTTTAATGTTTTGCTCATAAAATTCTGATATGTGAAAGCTTTTTCTTCTATGTTTTTAAATTAATAAATGATAATTATATATATTTATGGGGCACAATATGATGTTTTGACATGTACCTATTATGGAATGATTAAATCAAGCTAATTAACATATCTACCATCTCACATGCTTAAATTCTTTTGTGTTGAGAACATCTGAAATTTATTCTCAGCCATTTAAAAATATGAAACGCATTATTATAGCTATAGTGGCCATGCTATACAAGATCTCAAAAATATTTTCTCCCTATCTAACTGAAACTGCATTATTTAACCAACATCTCCCCATCCCCCTGCCTCCACCCTCGCCTCTGGTAACTACCATTCTACTCTGTTTCTTTGAGTTTAGTTTTTTAGACTCTACTTACATCTGAAATCATGTAATATTAGTCTTTCTTTTTTTGTTTGTTTATTTTTTATCTTGACAGAGAGCATGTATGCTTGCAAGGGAGAGAGAGAGAGTGTAAGAAAGCACTCCTCATAGGAAATGGTCACACCACAAGATCACTTGCTTCAGGATTCTGTCATGCACGCATACACAGCTGGCAGGTTTTTCAAGAGGCTGGGTCCAGGACTCAGTCCATGCCATTGGCCATGTGAAATTCAGCCACCTTAACCACCATGGCACTGGCTGCCCCTGTATTAGTCTTTCTGTAACTACCCTATTTTGCTAAGTATAATATCCTCCAGGTTGATCCATGTTATCATAATGACAAAATTTCCTTCAAGAATGAATAGTATCTATGTAGAATTTCCTTCAAGGCTGAATAGTATCTATCTATTTACTGGGTCATTTGAAAAGTCATGATTCGCTTTTCTATGTACAATGTGTCATGACTTTTCCAATGACTATATATATATTTATTTTATTTACCTGGCCATCCACTGTTGAATAGTTAAGTTGATTTGATATCCTTGCTACTGTAAATAATGCTACAATGGAACAAAAATTACAGGTATCTCTTGGACATACTGATTTAAATTCCTTTGGATTTATGTCCAGAAGTAGGATTGCTGGATTATATAGAAGGCCTACTTTTAGTTTTTTAAGGAACCTGTACATTATTTTCCACAATGGTATACTAATTTACTTTCCCACAAAGTGCAAAGGTTCCCTTTTCTCTGCATCCTTGCCAATACTTATCATTTCTCTTTTTTAGAAGAGATATTCTAATAAAGTGAGGTAATAATCTCATTATGGTTTTAATTCATATTTTCTTGCTTATTAATGATATTGACTGTTTCTTCATACACCAAAAGAACAATCTAGAGATATCTTACTACTGACTTCAAAATATATTACAAACTCTAAGTAAAACAACATGATACTAGAAGAACAGACATAGACTGGTGAAACAAAATAAAGAGCCCAGAAATAAAGCTAGACGTTTAAGTCAACTAATTTTCAATAAAAGTGTGAAGAGATGTGAAAAGGACAGTCTCTTCAATAAATGGTGTTGGCAGGACCAGTAGTTGGCATAATGGCTATGTCGCTGGACTCCCATGTAGTCAACCGCGGTTTGGGTCCTGGATCCAGTAGAGTAGCTTAAACTCATGCCAGGTGCATGTGCGTGCATGCCCAAGATCCCGAGAGGAGAATGGAGAAGGGATTGTGATATGGCCATTCCCCCTGGGGAGGGAGGATGATTTCTCGCTTTCTCTCTTTCTGTCTCTCTCTCTGTCTTTCTGGTGAGCACATGTGCCCTATAGCAAAAACCTCTCAAAAAAAAAAAAAAAAAGTGGCGTTGGCATAACTGGATGGGTGTCCACATGGAGAAAAATAAAATGTATCTATCTCACACCACATACAAAAATCAACTCAAAAAGTATTAAAGACTTAAGATATGAACTGTAAAATAGTAGAAGAAAATGTAGTAAAAAAGCTCCACAACATTTGTTTGGATAAGATTGTATCAAACTAAAAACCTGCACAGCAAAGGAAATGACTATTAACAAAGAAGAGATACACCCTATGGATTGGGAGAAAATACTTACAAACCATACATTTGCAAAATATATAAGGACTCATATAACTGAAGTGCAAGAAAACAAAGAACTCTATTTTTTAAATGGACAAAAGACCTGAATTAATATTTCCAAAAACAAGGCATACAAATAGCCAAGTATATGAAAAATTGTTCAACATCCCTAATATTCAGGGAAATGCATGTTATTTTCTATTCTTCATTCTTATTACAGATCATGTGTATTTCAACTTGTGCCACAAGTAAATATTTCCATTGCAAGAAAGAAGCCATTGAGACTACTTGCATTTCTAATTATCATCCCTAACACAAATGCATGCATATATCTGTGCTATATAATGGGGAAAACATAATGTGGAGTCAGACTGATATGGAGCCAGACACACTGACTTGATTCCTGAATGGTCAGTTACTAGCTACCTCGCTCTTGCTCACTCACCCTCTATTTTCTTATTTATATAATACTAAAATAATATTTTTCTTATAATTTTTTGATGATGGCTAATCAAGATAATGTATGTCTCAAAGTATCTGGTACCTAATGTTCATAAATATGTAAATCCAATCTGCACTTATTTTAGTCTATTTATGAGACAAAAATAAACCTAATTATGATCACTAATAAAAAGAATAATACTTGTGAGAGAGAGCTCTATAAATACAACTAGCATTTACTGGTGCTTATTATGTGCCAGACATTCAATTTAGGTAGATTAGATAAATTTGTCAGTTGAATGCTGACAACCATATGAGGAAGACACTATTGTTATTTTAATTTTAGAGATGAAGGAATAGTATTTAGATGGGTTAATTAATATAGCTAATAACTTACCTAGTCTATTCAATAATAGTATCAAGATTTGAACTCAGTCTAATTCTAGAGAATGTGTTCTTTATGTTATAATTATTTCTATCCTTTCCTCAAGAGGGGATAAATATTTTTTACTTTTTATTCTATTTGTTTCATTACTAATACAATTTAATTATTTTATTCTATTATTTATTGATATATCCTGAGTTACAAAGCTTTTGTTGGTTAAGCTAAACAAAATATACAATACTGTTTCTAAGCCAAAACTATTTTCAAGCATCAGTAGTTAACAAAATTCACTTCTAGTATGAGCAGCAAATTTAAACATTGATTCTTAGGAATAAACTCATCAGTATGTTGGGACAAAATGTATTTAACCAAAGTGAAGTGCACTAATATAAAAATCTGTTTATCATTTGTTTAAAATTGTAAATCAGCTCAATGCATAGTATTTTCTGTTTTTTAGTTCAAATGGGTTTGGTTTTTTAGCATTCTAAGGGCTCTTTTAATATATACTGAACAAAAACAATACACAAACCTACACCCTAAAGCATACTAATATTAATTAATAGCTTAATGTAACTATATCAATTCCATGGTAATTACATTGTCCTCACCAAATCTTAGTATATAGATATAAACTGTTTCTTTTGGGGGAAAATTTATATTAATAAAGTCAAAGGAGACAAAGTTGTGTGTGCACATAAGAGACAGAAGGAAACGGAGAGGGAGAGAGATTGTGTTAAGAATAAGAGTGGTGATGATATAAAACAAAAGTGAGGGAAGATTTCATAATATGACAGAGAACTAAGACTCTGAAGAGCTGAATACTAGATCTGGTACTGTAATTCACTATGATCTTGGCAAAATCACCACTTTTCTCTAGACTCATTGCTTTATTTGTAAAATTAAAATGAGCTCCCTCTTTAAGTTTTCTTCCAACTATAAATATCAATGATTGAGGCTCATCAAATATTTATTCAACATCTGATGTGTAGCATGTATTCTGCATAAGTGATTTTAGTTAAGCCTTATAAAATATTATAAGTTTATAGCAAAACCCTCTCTAAAAATAAATAAATGAGTTTATACTGGGAGTCAGAAATATTAGTGGGCTAAGCTGATAGGAATTTTTACAATGGCTTCCACATAGTTGATTTTGATTTGAGCCAAAGTTTTCCCCCATACTTTTGCCCCAGTCAAATCACCAAAGTTGCCCATAGTGCACAGAGGCTTAGAAGAATCCTTTTTGGTTAGACCTTGGGTTGTCTACAAATGCTGCATTGCACAGAGCTTGGGATGGGAAGGTGAGTTCAGCTCGGAGCATCCTCACACAAACATGGAAGTTATTCTCCTTTCAGTTTATAAGACTCCATTTCCTGCACTTCTTTCTCTCCTGTCTTAGCTCCTCCTCCTGCTTCTAGCCCTTCCGGTTGGGAGAAATTAAAAAAAAAAATGTGCTTTACTTATATTTAGGCAATTGTTGCATAGGAAAGCTAGTGAGAGAGAGAGAACAGGGAGGGGCGTCACAGGAAACATTAATAGGATACTAATTCACATTTATGGTGTAGTGTCATACTGTTTATTTGTAGTAGTTCTGTCCCCATTACTTGTATAAATATGCACATAAGTATGCATATAAAATATATGTAATATATTTATTTGAACAACACAAGTGCATCAGATGGTTTAGCAAAAGAGCAATAAACGAGTCTGAAACTGGCTCAGAATCTATGATGAAAAAATGCCCATTTCTATCTACCATCTTTCGTAGCACACATTGTTTCATTTTGTACTCTTGGATAGATAGGAAAGGGGTTAGAGATACACAAAAAAGGAAGTTGAAGCCTGAGGAAGGAATAGTGATAACAGAAAGAAATCAATATGGAAGACTTTGGAAACTGGTGATGATTTAATAAGATATAGAGACTGTGAGGGGGGAAGTGAAAAAATTCTATTTCAAGATTCAATGGCTGAGAAAATGAGAACATTATTGACAGAAAACAAAGAGCTTGTGAGGAAATTCAGCATTCTCTGAATAAAGATGGATTGACTTCAAGAGAACCCAGCAGAGAGGAAATAGTCTGTACACAGCTGGAGGCACGTTCCACCTGTGCTGACGATGACGATGGTAGTCTGTCGGCACAGGTTTGTGTCAGCCCGTTCTGCTCCATACAGAGCGTATGTTCCATACAGCCACCAAAAGACATAACGGTGAACGCAGGGCCACCACCTTCTAGGTGCCAGGAGCAAGGCAAACCCCTCCGCTCACCACTTATGCTCTTTCCTGCCCATCTCCACTACACAACCTCCGGGAGCCCAAGTCAGAGGAACAGGCAGAAAATCATTCTGTCGCAACTGTTGGCTTCTATTTCCACTTAGTTTATTGCTTCTGGTTTTTTTTTTCTAATTTAGTAAAAGGAAGACTTTCAACTAATGGGGAAATAGCCATTGATAGCATTGTTTCTCTTACTTAACAAGTTAATAAAATATCTTTCAAAAAAGATAGTAACTCTCACTCCATACAACCATTTTTGTGCTTTCAAAAGTGAAAGTGCTAGGGGACCAGCAGTGGGCGAAATAGCTATGTCGCTGGACTCCCATGTACTCGATCACGGTTAGAGTCCCAGACTCGGCGGCATAAACTCACACCGGGTGCCTGTGTGTGCATGCCCAAGATCCCGAGAGGAGATGGAGGAGAAGGGACTGCAGTGTGGCCATACCCCTGGGGTGGAGGGGTGATTTCTCGCTTTCTGTCTCCCTGTTTCTCTTTCTTGCGAGCCCACGTGCCCTATAGCAAAAGTCTCTCAAAAAAAAAAAAAAACTGAAAAAGTAAAAGGGCTAATTCCATCTGCCTTTGACATTCCTGTTTAATTCTGCATTATAATTTCATGGCCTATGTTAATAATGGTGGGTAGTTGTTCAGCTTCTGACCTTTTGTCAGCAAGAGATGCATTCATAGGTGTTTGTTCAGCGTGCTGATACACTGGTTGGTACTGACTTATATTTATGTACATTCTCTGGCTTCTATTTTTAAAGACTTCTTGAAAAAGAGCTAACTGGGGTTGGAAAATTCTGTGGTCATAAAACAGGGCAAATACAACGTACAGAGGAAATAAAGCCTAAGACGAGGAGCTCAAGAAAGCACCTTGGCAATTTTTTCCATGATACTGTGATTTTTTAAAAATAAATTTTACAATGTATATTTGACGCTTATAACATGATACATGTAAACAGAAGCAAATTAACATAGCCATTATCTCACATAGTTCTTGTGACAAGACCAACTAAAATCATGTTTAATTAAATCCCTAATATAATGACATCGTATTCACTTTATTCCTCATGTTGTACATGAAATCTCCAGATTTGTTCATCCTACATACCTGCTGCTAAGTGTCCACCAGTATATAAGCAGACTTCAAAAAGTTGGTGGAAGTGCAAGTTTATTTTGGCACCAAAAAATTTGAAATCCATGCATACACATTCATAATACACATTTTCCATGAGTTTTTGAAACACACACACACACACACACACACACACACACACACACAATGAAATAATATTAAGACATAAGGGGAAAAAAAAAGATCTTGTTACTTCCCACAACACAGAGGGACCTGGAGACATTACGCTAAGTGAAATAAACCAGATAAAGGAAAATATTGCATGATCTCATTTATATGGGGAATCAAGAGAGGGAGAGATCAAAAAAGATAATAAAGTGATGATTAGAAGAAACAGAGAGGTCAGAGGACCTGTAGCAGGGCAGCTTAGGGTTTAGAAGAACTGCAGCCATTTTGAAATTAAGAAAGGCCTTTAACAAGAATAATCTGACAGTCTGACTAAATGCTGAGTCATAGGGAGATCTGTTTGGGGAATGGCTGGATGAGAAACTAGAGGTGCGTATATGAGGGAATCAGGAAATTACTCAGGAAATCCATTGATTCTGATCTGCACCTGCTTATATCTTGTACCTATAAATACCAAGAACTTGTTGACCTTTCCGAGACAGTCTGATGGTGTTTGCTGACCGGTCATAGAATACATTCCCTTCTACAACTTCTGCCTCTTTTTCATTGACCACAGATGCAGCCAGACTTAGTTTGGCCAGTTATAGACCCCAGCTATTTTATACACACCTCAACCAAAGATAGAAATCCTCTCATTTACACTTACAGTAAATGAGCTCTCTTATGGATTTCTGTTACTTTAGTCATTTAGTCATTAAGATGATAAAATCTAGATATATTTTCCCTCTAATGTCCAGTGTTTCTTTATCTGGTTAATTTATTATCATAAGGCCACCTAGTTAACTGAAATGAACAAAGCCTAGAGGATACAGTTGCTTAAAGCCATGGAGTCAGGTAAATGGAGCGGTCTGGTTCAGCTCCCAGTAACATTCAGGTCAAAGAAATAATCTGTTAGATTTCTACTTCTATATGGTTAAAGTGAATTACAGTTAATGTCAATAAAAAAGACTTTCAAAAGGGTTCAGGCCATCATAATATCACCATATAAATAATGCTCTTTAGCCTTTTCTACAGCGTATGCTTAATACATAGATTTCAAGAAAAAAATTCTGCTATAAACTAAAGCCCTCTGATTTTATTGCCCATGGAAAAGACTACACTTCACCTCCTTTGATTATCTATGAATAATTGTGGTTACATTTACAAGCAACTGTTAGGTTTTATATTTAATGCTAAAATAATCTCCTACCCTTCTGAATGGATTCTGTCTGGAAATAGAATTGCCCTTGTTGTTCAGTAGGTTGGTTTTTTTTTTTTTTTTTTTTTTTACTTCAAAAGCTATCAGTGCAGCTTTTAGGATAACAAGATTCTTGTCAGAACTTGTTTTAATGTTTTCAGTGTCATATCAGGTAAAGTAAATCTTCACAAGCGTAGTTGTCTTTTCCCTTTCACAAGCCATTCATATGCCTAGCATGGCACCTCCATAAGAGCATGCTCCATAAATAACTCCCAACCCCTCTGAGATTTTTATCCATGTCCCTGTAATCTGCCAATTTTATTTATCATTTTTTATTTAACCCAGATTTTAACTGACTTCATGTACATCACATTTTTAACTCTCATGTGTCCTTAAGGGAAAATGTAAATTTTACTGAGTTTTTAGATTAGTCTGAGAGAATTTGCCCCTCAGAGTATAAAATTTCTTTTGACATTTCTTCTTGTCACTCCCAGGTAATTGTGTGTTTCTCTCTCTCTTTTCATTTCCTTCTCCCTCTTTTAAAATTATTACTAGAATCCATGTACGTGCATGAGGGAGAGAGAGATCCCTCCACAGAGACCTAGCCCATCACGCTCCCCTTCAGCCAGTGCTCCAGCCCACCACCATCCTAGGCACACGTGCATGCACGGAGCATGTCCTCAGGTCGACTGGGCTGGGGACTCCAGTCACAGTTAGCACGTGGCTTCCAGCTTCACAGCCAAGTGCACGACCAACTATAGCAGGGAGGCTGGGCTGCCTTCACCCTTTAATTCTCCCCTTCCACCTTTCCATCTCACTACCCCTCTTTCATCTATTTCTCTGCTCCAGAATGACCATTCACTCACAATCTTTAAAGACACATTTAGCACTATTTTTGCAATTCAAACTGCACCATTGTTGTTAAAATTCAAATAATTCTAAACTAGCACATCTCCAAATATACTCATTACCTTCCTCAGCAAACAAAATATCCCCCATATACCCAATTTTATTCTCCTGAAAATCCAAAGGGGATTGTAAATAGATAAATAATTGAGGTCTTTCTCTGTCACACCATGTTGCACAAATGCTATTTATTTTATTCAAATTACTTCCTCTAAGTCTTTTGAGACGTCCTTCTGGTACTTTTTGTATTTTATTTGATTTCAGTAAAGGTTTCAGGGAGACTTTTCTCTACTATTTTGCTTAAGTAGTAGGTCCCCAAAGGGCTCTGGTTCTCTGTCAATATACATAAACTTAAGCTGGTGTAGTTCCACACTGAGGGCTTTGTCAAGTCATTTCTATGCCTCCCACACCTGTCTTTAATCTGCTTTTGCTTGGGAATATTTAGAGCCAGTGGAGTAACACATTGCAATTACTTCCTACGTTATGACTCTCAGATATCATCCTCAGATTATTTCTGCCTCATTAGCTCATCATTCTCCATCAAAATGTGGCAGCGTTATACAGATCTCTGAAACAGAAATTTCTCAAGTCTTTTGCTGCAGCTATCCAAGCCCAGATGAGGAAAGTGATTCTCATTGACATGTTTATATCCCTAAAGGAACGTATACTTGCTTCACATAATAAATTTGCAAAGGAAAAGGACATTTTAAAAGAACTAAAAACAGAGCCAACAGGTGGGGTGGAGGTTAAGGCACTGGGCTCCACACAGCAGACTCTGTGATTTGAGTCCCATACCAAACAGCTTGAAAATCATTACAGGCATGTATGTGTACATGCCCAAGATCCTGAAAGGAGAATGGAGGAGATGGGATTGTGGTGTGGTCATCCCCCCTGAGTGGTGGTTTCTCACTTTCCCTCTTTCTCTCTCTCTCTCTCTTTCTCTCTCTCTCTCTCTCTCTCTCTCTCTCTCTCTCTTGCTAGTGCACATACCCCATAGCCAAAAAAAAAAAGAAAAAAAAAACCCAATGCTTGGAATAGTAATAGCATACTTAAAGGAAACAGGAACTCAAATATTCATTAGAATAAATAATAATTCCTTCAAATGCTACCCATTGTTAATTAAAAGGCAGAAGATCCGAGCATAAAATAATTCCCTTCATATAAGCAGGGTCTCAGCTGAAATTGAAAACTGATTAAGTGGTGGTCACAAGTTTATATACCACCATTAATCCAGCTTAAACAAGACAGTGTGTTTTGTTGTAAAACAAGGTTTCGCGAAGAACTAGAAATCACTATTTTACTTACTAGTCTGAGAACACAAGTCAGGTCTCCATCATCCGAACACTGGCCTACCTTCCACCTGTAAGGATTTCATGGAATATCTCCTAGAACTTGTCATTACCAAACCAGCATTTTCCTAGGAAGGACTCTGCACCAATAACTTTAAATCTAGTTCTATCCAGCCATGAATAATTCAAGTTGCGTTTACTTTGGGATCAGCTGTAACACACTGAATGGGAGACCAGTGTCTTACAACTCCGTAGCTACTGTTCTGTGATCTTGCTGTAAGTCTTCCTTAGATTTAAGCAGCTTTGAGCAAAAGATTAAGAAATGAAGGGCTTTTCCCATAGGAGGTGTAGTTTAGAAACATTTTGCTATAGTAATTTTATCACAATTTTAATATATAAGACATAAAGTGACTTCTGTTATAGCCTTTGATTATAAGCAAAAAGAAACTATTGTCTGGCATAGGAACTTGTGAATCTTTTCTCCTTTTTTAATTTTAGAGAAAATCTAGAGTGTCTGAGTAACTTGACAACACAAATTAGAATCTCATCTCTGAAGTGTATAGTGTTGCACACA
Organism: Tupaia belangeri chinensis; assembly: GCF_000334495.1. NCBI lineage: Eukaryota > Metazoa > Chordata > Mammalia > Scandentia > Tupaiidae > Tupaia > Tupaia belangeri. The sequence goes on along the minus strand of NW_006159808.1, from coordinate 1,510,679 downwards.
TTCTTTTCAAAGAATAGAACTGTCCTTTTTTTATTTATAGGAATATGCTATGTTGGAGAAGTGGTAAAATCATTGTGCCTATCAAATAATTAGGATTGCTATTTTAAAGTTGCAATGGAAAATACAGATTTGATGCCACCTTCCCCACACCTCGCACAGAGAGAGAGGGAGAGGCATACACAGAGAGGTAGCAGAGTATGCTTAAACAAAGAGCTGCCTTTAAAACTCTTATTAGCTACATATGCAAATTTTGCCTACAGAATTTGACAGAAGTACTTGGCTCACCAGTATACAATCTTCATTTTATCCATAACCCCCAACCCTGCCACCATGGCCTTCCTCCACCCTTGCAAAAGTACATTCATAATCCATTTTGGCCATGGAATCGATAATTTAAAACATGCTTATAAATTAGTCAGACCTTGGAAATAAAGTAAAAATTAATATCTGGATACCTCATGGATATTTACATCCTCATTTGTTTACGTTTGTTTCTTTCATGAGCAAGAGAGAGGGAGATGGAAAGACAGCACCCCCATTAGTATCGTGACGCCATGATTCCCTCGCAGCTTCAGCCAGCGAATACCCAGGACAGTTAGGAAGTCTTCAGACACAGACCTGGAACCTTTACCACCGTGCCACCATTCAGGCACCACGTTCTCATTTAATACAATCCCCTGAGTGATGAGTATTCTTATTTCATCTTGAGTAGGAAGACTGTTGATGTTCATAAAGATTAAATAATTTTCTCAAGGATAACTAACTACTTACCAACAGAGCCTAGGTTTAAATCAAAGGGTTAGACTCGACTGCTCTCGACACCAGTGCACTGCTGTGCAGTGAAGACCAGGGTTTATTCGTAACATACCATGAAGAGTATGTGCTTACTCATACACTGATCAGTCATTCTGTGATCCATTTAGAGTCTGCCTCGACGCTAAACAGAACCCAGTGAATTCAACCTATGTTTTCAAATATTAGGGTAAGAATTCCTCTCAGCACCTTCCTAGACAGACTGTGTATTTTCTATCTCTCAATCTCCCAGGCCAAATCATGTATTGTAACTAATTAAAAAGAAACATATTACTTTCTGGTAAATATCAATAAGTAATTGTCAACTCAAAGGGGAAGTACAGAAAATAATAGAACCAAACATTTTCATAAATGAGCTTTGGAGAATAAAATACCTTACATTTAATTTTGATAAGAACTGAATTGTAACTCCCCAAAATTTATATGTTTAAGCTCTAACCTAAATTATGACTATATTTGGCCATAGAATCTATGAACTGTTAATTAATATAAGCAAGGTCAGAAGGAAGAGCCCTGAAATGACCAGATTAGTGTCCTTGTAAGAAGAGATACCGGGGCCGGCAGGGAGCATGGTTGTTAAGGACACTGGACTCCCACATGGCCAACTGTAGTTTGAATCCTGGACCTGGTGGCTTGCTTTCTCACTTTCTCTCTCTCTTTCTGTCCCTCTCTGGTCAAATCAAAATAAATAAGGTTAAATAAAATTATTTTTTAAAAAAGAAGAGATACCACAGAGCTAGCTGTTTCTCTTTCTCCCTCTCTCCTCACGTGGACAGTGAAGAGGCCATGTGAGCACACAGAGATGACAGCCACCTATAAGCCACGGAGAAAGCCCTCACCAGCACCCGGGCATGCTCGTTCCTAATCTCACACTCCCAGCCTCCAGAACTCTGAAAAAGTAAATATCTGCTAATTAAGCATCTCATCTATGGCATTTTATTACAGTAGCTCAAACTAAAACAAGTCTGATTATATTGCTAGCTATTCAAAAATAATAATACTTTTACAGGTTTCCCTATTTGATACTTAAGATTATTTTAAATATGTAGTTTGAATCCTGGACCTGGTGGCTTGCTTTCTCACTTTCTCTCTCTCTTTCTGTCCCTCTCTGGTCAAATCAAAATAAATAAGGTTAAATAAAATTATTTTTTAAAAAAGAAGAGATACCACAGAGCTAGCTGTTTCTCTTTCTCCCTCTCTCCTCACGTGGACAGTGAAGAGGCCATGTGAGCACACAGAGATGACAGCCACCTATAAGCCACGGAGAAAGCCCTCACCAGCACCCGGGCATGCTCGTTCCTAATCTCACACTCCCAGCCTCCAGAACTCTGAAAAAGTAAATATCTGCTAATTAAGCATCTCATCTATGGCATTTTATTACAGTAGCTCAAACTAAAACAAGTCTGATTATATTGCTAGCTATTCAAAAATAATAATACTTTTACAGGTTTCCCTATTTGATACTTAAGATTATTTTAAATAATCTTCATCACAACCTTATAAGATTAGCCTCCTTTTAGATGTGAGAAAATGGAGGCTGAGAGATTAAATAACTTGTACAACAATCATATGGATATTGACTTGCAAGGTTGGAATTAAAATTCCTGTCTCCAAACTCTTTATCCTTTTATCGCACCTATGTTGTAATACTGAAGAGTAAGCATTTTACCTCTGTGAAGACTTATTGCTGGCACTATCTGTGATAGCTAGAATATGCCTGGGCCAGGTGGTGGCACAGGGGTAATGTCAAATTGGATCCATGTGGGAAATGCCCAGAGTTTAAGTTCCAGGACCCCCTCCCCCTTCCTAGTCACTCCAGGAATGCATGCATGCCAGTAATCCAGGTCAGCTGAGACTGGGGGTGGACTGTGGCATAAAAACTCAAATGGGGGTGCCTGTCTTTCTGTCACTCTGGCTTCAGCAACTAGATGGATGGTGGTAGCATTTAGTGAGAGGGGATAGTCACAGAAAGAATAGCTTTAAGAAGGGAGAAGAAAAGGAACTATTTACACATAAAGCCCTGAGATGTCTTTGGGACATCCAGATAGATATACCTATCCAGGAGAAATGGCCAGAAAGGTTCATCAGCAGTCTCCTTGTCCTCTGCACTTGGCTAGTTCTCCTGACTGAAAGCACAGCTCTGACTAGACAGTGTGCAGTGCGCAGAGGGATGTGTGATGCCGTCCAGAAGAGAAAAGCACATCCTACTCATCCACACGCCGATTCAGGAAAGGCATTCTTGAACATTCCCTCTTACCCTCGCTGACCGTCACTGAGTCCCAGTGACTCCCCTTCATAAAAGAACCTCCCATCAGTCCACTTCTCTCCAGCCACATTGCAATACCTCTCTAAGACGCTGTCACCAAGCATCAGGTCTACTGCAAGGCCCCCTGAGCTGGCTCCCCACGTCGGTACTTGTTCACCTCCAATTCACTCTCCATTCCGCAACCAACTTAAAATTTAAGTCAGTTCAACCAATCAACTTACAATATTTAGTGGTTTCCTGCTATATTTTTTAAAGCAAATAAAAGAAATTATAAACCCAGAAAATAACATTCAAGACCTTATAGAATCTTGCTACTACTTATCCCACCCACTTAATTTCCTGTAATTTTGCCACTAAGCACCAGGTTCCAGGGACAATTTCCCCCACTTCTGAGTGCTCACTCACACTCTCGTCAGCACCTGGAACAACGCTGCCTGCACATGCTCTAGGTTTCAGCTTACATCTCATTTCCTCAGAGAGATCTTCCCCCATAGCCCCTAAATCTAGATGTGATTTTATTTCTCTACAGAATTTATCATAACTTGTAATTATGTATTTGTGTATTTATTATTTAATGATCTCTTTTTGTTAATTTGCCAGAGGGTGTGTGCACTCACCAGAGAGAGAAAGACAGGGAGGGGAAGAGAGGGAGAAAATGCCCCCCGAATGGGGCATGGTCACACCACAACCCTTTATCCTCCATTTCTACACCCTGTCAGGATTTGAGGCATGCATGCACACATGCCAGGATGTTTTTCAAGCCACCAGGGCCAGGATTTGAACCACACAGTTGGTCATGTGGGATTCGGCTCTCTTCATCACCAGGAGGTGGCCTGATCTTTTAATGATATCTCTTTGACAGGATGTGTTATGGAAATTTAAAAACACTTTTTTCCTCTTATAACTCACCAGTGTACTCCTAAAGCCTACGGCCTTGGCTTCTCTAGAACGTGGCATCACTGGAGAGCAGCTGTAATAGGCTGCTCCACAGATTAAGTAGGCAAAACAAGGCTATGCTATTGCCTGGCCAAACAGCCCCTCTTTCCAAATATCCTGTAGAACACAAAAGCCAAGGATTATAGAGGTGATTTTAAGTAGGTATAAAGTATTTCAAAATATTTAAAGTGTATTTAAATAATATATTTGATTCCTGTTTGCATAATAGAGCTAAATACTGATAAAACAAAAATAAATATACAATGCTTCTTACAATTAAAGTGATTATAAAACAAATGACAATATCAGATACTCTCAGTCAACAGATATTCACTGACTATCAAGAATTTTTCTGGGTTGGCCCCATGACCTAGTGGTTAAGGGAGCCAGATCTCACATGGTCAACTTGAAAATCACACTGGGTGTGCATATGTGCCCCAAATCCTGACAGGATGGGAAAAGTGTGGCGATTACAGTGCTGTCTCTCCCTCTCTGTGTGCATGTGCCCTCTTGCAATTAAAAAAGAAAGAAAGAAAGAAAGAAAGAAAGAAAGAAAGAAAGAAAGAAAGAAAGAAAGAAAAGCAAAGAAGAGAAGAGAAGAGAAGAGAAGAGAAGAGAAGAGAAGAGGGGGAGGGAAGAAGGGAGGGAGGAAGGGAAGAAGGAAGGAAAGAAGGAAGGAAGGAAGGAAGGAAGGAAGGAAGGAAGGAAAAAGAAAGAGAGAAAGTAAGAAGAAAAAAGAGGGAGAGAAAGGGAGAAAAGAAAGAAAGAGAGAGAGAGAGAAAGAAAGAAAGAAAGAAGAGAAGAGAAGGAAAGGAGGGAGGGAGGGAGGAAAGAAGGGAGGGAGGAAGGAAGGAAAAAGAAAGAGAGAAAGTAAGAAGAAAAAAGAGGGGAAGAAAGGGAGAAAGGGAGAAAGGGAGAAAGAAAGAAAAGAAAGAAAGAAAGAAAGAAAGAAAGAAAGAAAGAAAGAAAGAAAGAAAGGAAGGAAGGAAGGAAGAAAATGGATAGGAAAGGAAAGGAAAGGAAAGGAAAGGAAAGGAAAGGAAAGGAAAGGAAAGGAAAGGAAGAAAAAGAGAGAAAGAAAAGCAAGCAAGAACTATGCTAAGTTTGGGGACATGAAGATGAGTAATGCAGGTGCCCTGATCTGGGTGGGTGGGAGGAAGCAGAAATGTGTTGGGTGTTGGCCAGTATTTGTGCTACAACATCTAAGTATTGTACTAGAAATGACCCGCCTAAAGAAATGATGGCTAGCTCTTTAAAGAGGTGAATTTGAGAGGACCTCCCAAAGAAAGGGATGGATACAGCATTTCATAGAAAAAGAAATGGGAATCACAGCATTCTGGGCAAAGGAAGAAGCGTAGACAAGCCATATAGATTGCCTTCACTGTAAGTATAAATAAGGACAATGACATTGTTTACTGCCCTAGTCTGCCAATATTGTAGAGAAATATATTTACTTTCAGTGTTTATAAAATTTCCTATTAGAGTCGGTAGAGAAAAGAGTAATCTTAAATATTCTAGATTTCTGCTATTTCCAAGAGCAGATAAAGCATTTACATTTCCAAAATAAAAAACCAACAGCAAAAGCATCTTAAGACACAGGGTAGCTCAACATTTCAGGCCATAATATGTTAAAAACAGTGTTTTTGTTTTGTTTTGTTTTGTTTAATAGCCATCTAAAAGGTGAACTTTTTTCCTTTCTTTTTAAAGATACACAGTGATTGGATAATCACTGTGTATCTTTAAAAAGATGAGTTGCATCAACATAGCAAAACACAGCTGCTGGTAGAGCAGAGGATGTCAGCTTAGTCTTTTCCACTTGGCCAGTCACACTTTAAAGATAGGAGATCTCTCCTTGCAATGCCTGGAACAAAGCAGGATGAGGTAGGCTGATGTCAATGTTGCCAGCAGGCTGGCAGTAGATTTCCTCTGCTTGCACCCTCTTCTCCGGAAAACGTAACTGAAGCAAAAATTCTCCTGACTTTCTCCTCTTCCATGAATGTCAAAGACTCTTAGGCCCTGACGGTAACTATTTATCTGGGACTAAAACAGTCCTTTCAACAGATCTGCTTTATGACCTCCAGGTATAATGAACATATGAGATTGTCAAAGGTTTATATGTCACATCCATTTGCCTTTGTGCTCTACATAAACAAAGAATGTGAAAGTAGGCCGTACCATAGGAGCACATGAAATGTTTGAAGAACTGAGTCCCTAGTTCATAGGGTTTTAGTTCAGATAAACCTGTCCATGTTCATGGAGAATTCAGTAAAACAGTCTCAAACCTCAAACTCAATCCCACTCCACTCCAACTTTTTCCCTTGCTCTATTTTCTTCCTGCTTGGGGGAAATAGCTCATCTTACTCAAGCTTAAATGGCTGTTCCTTGCAGAAGACTGTGTGAATCCTTTCCACTGACTCTCCCATGAGCACAATGCATGGGGAAGAAAGCAGGGCTGTTTCTAGGGTCTGAGAAGGGAGTGTACAAAATGTGCCTTACCTAAGGAGGAATTAAGAGGCTCAACAATCCTGACACTGAACTTGCCTTTGGGACCTGGACAATTACTGCACCTCATTTGTTTAAAGTTCCTCATCTATAAAACAAAAAATTTATCTTGGTCAAAGGTTGGTATGATGATGAAATAAGCTCACGTATTTGGAAGTTTTTGTTTGTTTGTTTGTTTGTTTTTTAATGAATATAAAAATCACTAAAATACTTTTACTAAAAGCAAAGATTCCAAACTCACTCATCCATCAGGGCTTCTTGCCCTCACATGTCTCTCTGACCCTGCCTCTCTCAAAGAGAATGTAACTATCATTGTGATTTTGCTTGTAAGATTCTCACAATGCATGCTGGTCCTTCCAGGCTGGAGCATGGAGTGCAACACTCCAGAGGGCTGAGCACTGCATTCCACAGCGCAGAATCTCTATTAACAGAAATTGATCACAGAACGTAGTAAGGGGAAAGATGTGGCACTAGATACCTGAAAGGGAGAATGAGAAAGTCCTTAAATAAAATCATTTAAAAACATTGCAATACCTTCTAGAATTTATGAGACAGAAACTTGAAATGCAGGCAGGAACCGGCTCTCTAGGACCATCAAGGAACAGTATTCCCAGCCCATCTCCAAAACAGCAGAAGACACCAATCAAAAATTTCAAACTTCATTCCCAGACTACCTTTTAGTCTTCCATTATGAAATAGTATTTTTAAATATTTTATCTATATGTTATGAATATTATAGTTTATTATATTTTTGTGATCATTTGCTACCTTTAAAGTAGACCATATTTTTAAACCACACTTGACATTCTTTCCTTATCTAATATAACAGAGGCCTAAAATGTACATTGGTCCCAATATTTATAATGTGTGAGAATTTCTTTTGCTTCCTGGCTATTATCTATTTTAGTTCTCATCTAAAAACAAACAAGTCTTATCAGCTCTGCTCCTTCAGAGGTTAAATACTCAAGAGTGATAACTAAGAAGTCTTCAGCTTTGGGACCAGCAGTTGGCGTAATGACTTTGTCGCTGAACTCCCATATAGCTGACTGTGATTTGAGTCCCAGACCCGGGGGCTTAAACTCATGCTGGGCACATGTGAGTGAGTGCTCAAGATCCTGAGAAGAGAATGGAAGAGAATGCATTGTGGTGTGGTCACCCCCCCTGGAGGATGATCACACCTCAATCCACTTTCTGTTTCTTTCTGTCCAGCGCATGTGCCCTATAGCAAAAACCTCTCAAAAAAAAAAACAAAAGAAAAAGAAGTCTTCGCTTTAATCAAAGTGACCACTCTTCAGTCTAATTTCAAGTGACAGATTTGATTGGATATTTTAGTTGTATAAAAACCAAGACAAATGTATCACCTTGCTCATTAAGTGGGTTTTCTGGGTACTTTTCATTCTATTCCAAGAGAAGTAGCATGGAAAACAGTGCATATGAGGAAGACCGTATATAGCCTAAGAGAGGCTCAACTCAGAAATGGAGATGCTGGTCTATTCCTCACATAGTTGAAGGCTATCCCATGGGCAATCCAAACCGCTCTGGAGATCTCCGTTTCCACTGCACCCCTGTGCAGAATTTTGCTTCATCCTTTGCTGGCATGATGCCATACAATATCATGTCCTTGGCCTCTCAAACACTGGAGTTGGAACACTGGAGTTGAGATGTCCACTCAGGTTACCCTAACAAAATAAATACTGCAGGTTGGGTAGCTGAAACAATTGAATTATCTTCTCAGAAGAGCAAAGGCTGGAAGTCTGAGATCCAAGTGTCCAGAGGGCTGGTTTCTAAGAAGGTCTCTTCCCTTTGCTTGCAGATAGCTGCACCCTACCACACCCACCCCACCCCACCCCACTGCTAGTCTTCACAGGTCTTCCCTCTGTGTGTCTGCCACTCACCTCTTCTCTTTGAAGAAACCAGTCATATTGGATTGGTGCCCATCATAACAGCATTGTCTTAATTAAATCATGTCTTTTAATATCCTCTGTCCAAATACAGTCATATTCTGAGGTTCTGAGAATCAGAGATTCCAGAATTCTATAAATTCTGAGAAGACACAATTTAACCCATACCCCTCTGCCCACTGATACCCAATAAGCCTGTCCTTCACACATGCAAAGTACATTCACTCCATTCGAATAACCCCCAAAGTTTTAACTCATCCTTCTGTTGTTAATAAATTCTAAATCTCTTTTATATTATCATTTAACTGAGGTACAGAGACATAAGTTACGGACAACCTGAGGCAAAATTCCTCTCTAGTCAATCTGTGAAAGCAGAGAAGGTACCTGTCTCCAAAACACAGAGGTCAAAAGGCACAGGCTAGGCATTCTCATCCCAAAAGGGGAGAAATCAGAAAGATGAAAGGAGTGAAGGATCCTAAGTCTGAAACCTAGCAGGATGAATTCATTGGATTTTCATGCTTGAGAATAATTGTCTTTGGCTGGAAGCCGCATCCTCAGGCTGGTGATGGCGGTGGCTCCCTCACTTGAAACTGTGAGCACCCAACCACTCTGGAACTGAAGAGGAGCCCTGACCACCCCTCTAGCCTGTGCCCTGTGGGCTTACTGTGGCAGAGGCAGCCTGCCATCCTCTGAACAATGGAAGTCTGTCTTCCTTTTTCTTGAATAATAATGTATGTTTGCAGTGGGGGTAGCTCTACTGGCCTGGTCTGTAGAATCGCAGAATCAGCCAGCCTTCATTTTTGCCCCATTTCTGCCCCCTTCAGCCCAAAGCTGACAGGTTTCTATTCCTATGACCCCATCTCTATTCTTGCCTTCTGCTGAGAAACCTGATTAGATCTGTAAACCGTGTTCCTGTAATCCCTTTATCAAATGATTACCCAGCCACACCATTCGCATTCTCTCCAGAGCATGCTTTCTCAGTTTTTGCAATACAGATAGGCTGAAAAATGTCCAAATCTTCATGTTCAGTTTCTTTTTGCTCAACAGTTCCTTCTTCAATATGTTCCTCATATTTCAGTCATAGCAGCAGGAAGGAACCAGGTCATACCTTCAACACTTTGCTTAGAAATTTTCTCAGCTAGATATCCAAGTTTATCACTTACAAATTCTTTTTTCCACAAAACATTAGAACATAATTTGGGCAAGTTATTTAAGAATTTACAATAAGAAGTGCCTTCTCACCAGTGGTCAGTAACATGTTCTTCATTTTAAGACTTCATCAGAAGCACCTTTAATACTCACATTTTTATCAACATTCTGTTCATAATTATATATGTAAGATTATAAGTGTGTCTTTACTTCCGCTGTATTTTTTCTTTCTGAGTCCTCTCCAGAACTACCTATAATATCTACCTTTTTACCAATGGTATTTTCAAGGCAATCTAGGCTTTTTCTTACATTTCAGAATTCTCTTATTCTAGTCTATGCCAATTACCCAATACCAAAGCCTCTTTCACATTCGTAGGTATTTGTTACCGCGGTGCTCCACTTTCCATTACCAAAATCTTGCTAGGACTCACAGACCCAGGTACCATAAACTGGAGAACAGAAACAACACAAGTTTACTTTTTCATAATTCCAGAGTCTAGAAGGTCAAGGGCAAAGTGTCAGCGGGGTCAGCTTCTCCTCAGGCCTTTCTCCTTTGCCACACAGATGGCCCTTGTCTCCTTGTGACTTTACATGGTCATCCCTCAATATCTCTGTCCTAATCTTCTTTTTTTATTTTGTTAAGAGATTTTTGCTATAGGGTACATGCACTCACCAGAAAGATAGAGAGAGACAGAGAGACAGAAAGCGAGAAAGGGATGGCCATGCCACAATCCCTTCTCCTCCATTCTCTTCTGGGGATCTTGGGCATGTACGCACATGTGCCCAGCGTGAGTTTAAGCCACCGGGTCCAGGACTCGAACCACGGTCAACTACATGGGAGTTCAGTGACATAGCCATTATGCTAACTGCTGGTCCCTTAATATCTCTTCTTTTAAGCACACCAGTTGTACTGAATTAGGGCCCGCACTAATAACCTTATTTCAACTTAATCACCTCTTTAAAAATCCACCTCCAAATACAGCTAAGCTCTGAAATACTAGATGTTAAGACTTCGACATACGAGTTTTGAGGGGAGGTGATCCAGGCTCTAACAGGCCTCTATAAGTCATATCTTACTTGCTTTCATGATTTCCCCCTCCAAATCAGCCTTTACTCCTCTGCCTTACTGTACTTTTCTAATGCCAGCCACTGTCTCTACCTTTTTGTGGCCACCTCCCTTTTTTTGGTATAAGATCATTATAGGTCCTAAATCTTACAGTGCCCTCAAAGACCAAGTTCTCGGTGGAAAAATAAAATCACATTAAAAGTGAAATGTAACCAGTGGAAGGTAAAGGAGAGTACACACACGACACAACAGATACACACAGATATTGTCCATATTTGCATGTATATGTGCATGGGTTGTGGTTTGGGCATGGCGTTGACCTAGGCTAATGCTAATTGGATGTACATGTTAGTTGGATTTAGCAACAGTGTCCAGTGTTTTTCTTTTCTTTTTTTTGGAGAGGTTTTTGCTATAGGGTATGTGCCGCTCCCCAGAAAGACAGAGAGAGACAGAGAGAAAAAAAGCGAGAAATCACCCTCTGGGGGATGGGGAGGAATGGCCACACCACAATCCCTTCTCCTCCATTCTCCTCTCGGGATCTTGGGCACGCACGCACACGTGCTAGGTGTGAGTTTAAGCCACTGAGTCCGGGACTCAAATCGTGGTCGACTACATGGGAGTCCAGTGACATAGCCATCATGCTAACTGCTGGTCCCAATGTCCAGTGTTTTGAATGACACCAACATAATATGCATATACTCTCAACTAATCCTGAAATTACTGGTAAAATTAAAGTTATCTTATGGTCCATCCTAGACTGTTTCACAGGTATTACTAAGTTTTATTTGCTCATTTAGGATTGCAATTCTTTTCAATTTTTTAATTTTGCCAGAGGTCATGTGCACTGCCAGAGAAAGACAGAGAGAAAGACCAAGTGAGAAAGCACTGCCCATGAGGAACAGTCATGCTGAAATCCCTTCTCCTCCATCTAGCCCTCCCTGTGGGGTTTTGGGTACAACTGCACATGTGCCCAGCATATTTTCAAGCCTCTGGGTCCAGGACTTGACCACACAGCTGGACTTAACCGCATGCAGGATTCAGCCAAATAAACCACCACACCGTGGGCTGACCCAGGACTGTGATTCTTACACAGAGTCTTTGAGGGACCAGCAGTTACATCACTGGACTCCCACATGGCTGACCGCAGTTTGAGTCGCAGACCTGATGGCTTGAATACCACACCAGGTGTAGGTATGTCCATGCCTACGGTTCCAGGAGGAGAATGGAGAAAGGAGTACAGCGTGGTCGTCCCTCTCTGGGGGATGAGTTCTCACTTTCCCTCTCACTGTCTCTGTCTCTCTCTCCTTAGGGTGAGTACACACACCCTAAGGCAAAAAAAATTTTCTCTAACTTACTCCCAAGAATATTATTTGTTTGCTAATTTGTGGCTAGAAGAAAGAAACCTGTAATATTCATTTAAAGAAATGTAATGGTGTATTTGAGGACATCTGTGAAAAGACAAAGAAATGCTAGATTGTAGCCCATGGAATGATTCTTAAAACATACGACCTGAGGAAACTTTAATCAAAAGAGAAGTTTCCTTTCACAAAGAGGTGACCATTCCTACTTCAGATACTTATAGAGAATGAATCCTATACTAAAGACTTCTAGATATTTTCTAATGGTTGGCAGTATTTTATATAATTTCCCATTCTGACTGTTTCATGACCTAAACTTCAAAATCATCCATCCTATACTAATTTAATGTGATGTATAAGAATACCTGCAGGCATTTCATTCTAACCTGCACAAGACACAAAAATCAAAGATCTTTTTCCCTTTGATATACACAGGAAACGTACCCAAAGCTTATTCTCACTAGCATATAATATGCATCTCACTCCTGCCCATGTGAGGAGATTCTTCACTCCTCTTCCTTCTCCAGCTAGTAAGTTCCTGGACACCAGAAGAATGAGTAGTCACAATGTCCATTTGCCACAGAAAATAACTTACATTCTCTCAGAAGCAAGATACATCTCTCAGCTTCATGATATGCCCAGCATCAATCAATATTTTTTTCTATATTTATCTTCTTTACTCTCATATCTTCAGATCTTTCCATTTCTGCCATAGAGTGCAGATATTTAGTACCAGTTGAGTGGGGATTTGCAGTGTGTCTCTTTCAAAGTCTGACGGACTTCGCTCAACATTGTCTTCTATGTTCATCCACTTTGAGTCAGACTACAGGGTCTCATTATTTCTTATAGCTGAGTAACACTTCACAGAATACATGTGACTATCATGGAATACCCAGCATCAATCAATCCTCCTATAACATTACAATGTTTGTTAAGGCATGATGAAAAATTTGAATCTATCCTAGACTCTTATCCTGCCTGAAAATCTGAGAGCTTAGGACATCTACCAACTGAGGCCCTTTGCTGCTTAGAATTCATAGCCTGTCCATGCCCAGCCACACAACACAGTGAGGACTGCTCACAGCATTTGCACATCTGTCATCACAGAAGCTTTATGCTTCAGAGTTCTTTTCCTTACTGTTTTGTGATTTCAGCATTTCACAAATAAGCCAATTTCTCCCACCAAGAGCCTGCTTGTGCATTTACATCAAAACTAGGGTATTGAGAGTTTGACATTCGAAATAATTCTATAAGGCTTTGTGAGAAGATAGCTAAATTAATCACATTTTATAGAAATGAATAAATAAAATATAGTAGTTTTCCTTTAAGATAGCCTTGTGTTTTAGGATCATTTCAATTTTTCCTAAAAATTGTCAAATACATTTCTAATCCTTTTGCAACAAGTTTGGAAAAGGCCTATATATGTGAGTTAGAAGTTATCTGAAATCTCTGCATTTTATTTGTTCCATGTTTTTCTTGACTTTTTCTATGTGCAGAGTTGAAGGTCACCAAGACTCTGAGAACTTTCTTAGGTTTCCAGATATTACTGGAAAATAATTTTACGCATAGAGAGTTTATGGTCAGTCTTTGTAAAAAGCATTCAAATAAACACCATGTACACATTCTCACAAAATTTTTTTCTTACTCTTAACATTTATCCAGAATGAAATTTAATGCTTTCATGTAACTAAAACAATATGTGGTTACATCTTTTTATATATGTATTCTCTTGACTTCAATTTGTTCACCTTGAAAGAGGCAAGAGCAGTTAATGCCATGCCCATTTTATATAAACATACCTACTTTTAACTTGAAGAACAAATTATATCAGTAATTAGTAACTGAGTAAAATTCTGGACATTACTTAACTACCTACATATCTTTCAAATTCTTTCATTTTGTATTCACTTTTACTTATGTATTTTAAAATTTTCAAAGCTGGGACCAGCAAATGGTGTAATGGTTATGTTGCTGGACTCCCACATGGCCGATTGAGGTTTGAGTCCTGGACCTGGAGGCTTGAAACTCACACCAGGCACACATGCATACATGCCCAAAATCCTCAGAGGAGAACAGAGGAGAAGGGACTGTGGCATGGCCATCCCCCATGAGAAGCGATTTCTTGCTCAGGCATGCATTGAGTCATTTTTTATCACAACAAAGTGCATTTTCATAAATATTATTTTAATTTTATTTGTACTTTTTTGTACTTACTAAGTTTATATGCATCTTTTCTTTTTTTTTAATGCATTATAAGTTTCAGGGTAAAGAATTAGTCTTTTGTTATTATATTTCCCAATGTTGTTTTCTATATCTAATGGATATTCAGAAAATGTGTTCCACGATAAGCAGAAAAAGAATAAAAGACTTAATAGTCTGAATTTTAAAGATCCTAACTTAGTGCTATGGTCAAATCTCCTGCCTCAGTTTTCTAATACACAATTGAAAGACAATGAGTTATTAAGTAAGTTAAATATTCATAAATGCAAATTAAAATATGGCTTTACTTATATCCCACAAATAACATGAATAATAAATATGAGAGACAAAATGCAAAAACACAAATGCAGTCATCAGAAGGAAACAATGCAATTGGAAAAACACTGGAAGAATTGAGAGACTTCATCAGGTATGGCACTGGTGCTCACATTCTGTGAGCCAATGACCTGGATTTTCAGCTCTGATGGCGATTTTCCATCAGCTTCATACTAGTCACCTGGATGGGACAGTGATTAGACCCCGAGGGAAGTTCTGCCTTCCACATTGATCCATTTCATGCTTTGTCTATTTCTAGAACCATGTCTCTTATGACTTTTAGCCCTGCCAACCTTCATCCAAATCTCTAACTTGCAGTCAAATGACAAGTCCAGTCCATAAGTAATGTATTCTCGTAGTTCTCAGATGCTTCATAATGGACCATTATGTCAGGCCTCTCTCTGATTTGTGTTCTCTTCTGATCACAGATAACCTCAGAATTATTTTGCTAACTATATCTTATTCTGAATTTGTTGCTACTTCCTAATTCCCAAAAGTGATATGAACAAATTAAGTAGACAGATTATCGGCAAGAAATATGTAAAAAAGTAATCAGAGAATATGATTATTTTAAAAATATCTATTTCTTCAGAGAGAGAGAGGGAAAAGTAGAGACAGGTACTCCCAACATGGTCTTCATGCAGCAATCCACCCTCAGACTCAGTCGGCCCAGACCATGGGCACATGAGCACACACCTTCCGTGTTCAGAGCGGCCTCAGGATGTGAATCTAGTTTGTTCTCCTGTAGAGCCAGCCTCGCAGAATGCTTATACACCACTTGCCCAGAGAATATTATTTTACTTCCCTTTTACAGACAAAGCCTGGCTGCTCAGTAAGTTTGATTCAACTTTTCTTATGGACACAGACAGTGGAACAGATTTTAATTAATTTTTTATTAATTAATTAATTTTTTTCATTTCATTTTCTTCCATACATTCAATCACGTTATTATTTGTCTTACAAAGTGGATATATCAACAGGTGAACATTACTCTGATAAAACTACAAAATATCTTCAACAGATTTTAATTAATTTAGAGATGAAAAAAAAAACAAAAAACCTCCTACTCAACCTCTTGTACATTATCCTTCCTTCCTTCATTCTGTAGCTATGTATTTCCAAGCAGTCATATATCAGGAACTCTACTCAAGGCTGCAGATAGTTACATAACTAAGACATTCTCTCTTTCAGGAATTTAAGACCTCATTGACAGTCTACTTCAGCCAGAGCCTTCTACAATATTATGATTTAAAAGAATGGAGTCAAAGGAAATGACCTAAGCTCCCCAAATTCCTAAGAGATGATATAAAAACCAGTTGTATGAGCCAATTACCTATTTATAAAGTTAATGACTTTTCTCAGACTATTGTAAAAATTCATAATCACTATCCAGAAAAACCTTCCTCAATATCAGATTACAAAAGAAACCAAATTATTATCCAGAAGGATGTCTAGTAAGCCTGGTATTAAAGTAACATGAATAGTTTTAAACTATAGCCCCACTATAATAAATACTGAGGAATCAATCCAGCCCTTTCAGCCCAGTTCACCTCCATGTGACTTCATAATCAGTTTCCCTGGATATACCGTCTCCGCTGTTGTACGGTGCAGCCTGGCACCGCCAAATCCTACTTCCTTCTGGAGCTCTCCAGGTTTTTATATACACTTGCTTTCCTCAGGCTGACTACAATATAGACCATTCCTGACTTATGATGGTTTGACTCAATGATAGTTCAACTTTATGATGGTTAGAAATCAATATGCACTCAGTAGAAATCATACTTCAAGTACTTACATGATAATTCTGGTTTTTTACTTTTTGGTACAGTAGTTAGCACTTTATTGTAAAATGGGTTCTATATTAGATGGTTTTTCCCAACGTTAGCTTAATGTAAATGTTCTGAGTGCATTTAAGGTGGGCTAAGGTAAGATGTGATGTTCAATAAGTTAGATATATTAGATATATTTTGACTTAGATATTTTCAACTTATAACGAGTCTATCAGGACATAACCCATTTTAAGCCAAGGATCATCTGTATATTTGCTTATTTTGGATTAGCACAGCCCATGTGGGTAAGTAGACATGGGACAGTGACACCAAGATACTTGCGAGGCAACTGCCCCATATTACTTCGCCATTTTTTAATATACTGCCTCTTCTTTAGGCACACTATGTATTTAACTAGATTAGCAGAAAATAATGTTGGAAGCAAGCTAATGGAACTGTTATATTTAATGACATACATTTGCCTAACATGAGTTCTTTCTTTCTTTCTAGGTTGTCAAAATGATGATCATTGTCGTGGTGACATTTGCCATCTGCTGGCTGCCCTATCATATTTACTTCATCCTCACTGCAATCTACCAACAACTGAATAGGTGGAAATACATCCAGCAGATCTACCTGGCTAGCTTTTGGCTGGCCATGAGCTCAACCATGTACAATCCTATCATCTACTGCTGTCTGAATAAGAGGTAAACACAACACTACCAAATGCAGGTTCCCTGTCACTCTTGCCTTCGCTGGAAACACATCATGCTGTTTCAGCTTCTAGGTGAAAATGTGCAATTCCGAAGGAAGGAGAAATTTTAAAGTTTATAGAGAAAAAGTATGGAGCATGATAAAAAACAAACAAACAAAAAACCAAAAAAACTCCTCAGTACTTTGTAAAGTATTCCATGTTAACAATGACATATTAAAACAATGGTTTTAGAGGTTCTGACTTGGTAATTTTTATATTGGGCCAACTTCATTCTCCAAGTCCTTTAAGATGCTACCAGCTATAAAAAAAGAAATGCCCTCATACTTGAAGGAGCTGAAGTGAAAATGGGCTGAAGTCCTGAATGAATTAATAGTACTTCCTAGCAATCCATAGATAATTTCTATGATGGAGAGAGGGTGGCATATGCAAGTAGACCCTACTCAAAAGAATATATTGTACAAATAGAAGATGATGCAAGAGTAGCAAAAGCCACAGAAAGGACAAAGAAAAGTTCAATCCCCCTTCCTGCAAAATGAGATGGGTTGAGTAAAAGTGGGTGGAGGCTCCATGGGTATGTCTTGTGAAGAAATCGAAGTGCTCATGAGAAAGACATTTGTAAAGTTAAAACAACAAAAAGAAGTAGCAATTTACAATCTCTGTTGTTCTTTTTCTTTTTCTTTTAAGGTTTTGCCATAGGGCAAGTGGGCTTGCCAGAGAGGAGAGAGACAAAGAGATACAGAGAGCGGAGAGTGAGAAATCATCTCCTAGGGGATGGCCATGCTGCAACCCCTTCTCCTCCGTTCTCTCAGGATATTGAGCATGCACATACGTGAGGCCAGCATGAGTTTCAAGCCACTGAGTCCAGGACTTGAGCCATGGTAGACCGTGTGAGAATCCAGCTGCCTTAATTGTCATGCCACCTGCTGGCCCCTACAGTCACATTTAAGACTAGAAAAAAGGTTAAAATGTGGTTTCGAGATAAAAACACCTTGGTTGTATGATCAGCATATAGGGTTAGATTTCACGGGTTGGTAAGTTCCTTAATAAACCAAAGATGCTTTGTGCATAGGTCGAAACCACATGAGCTAAATTCTGAGCTCTCTTCCCAGTAGGAATCCCACCACTATGCCGTAAGTATGTTAAATACATAATTCTCACTTTTTTCCCACTAATTACATAAGCCATACCTCAATTCAAGCCACCCCACAAGCAAAACATCTGCTTTTATAGAACTTCACTTAATAGTTTTCAAAGATGAGGATTTCACACTTTCATATATGATTAGATAAAAACCACCAAGATTAGCAGTTGGATTCTAGCAATAAATGAGACTCTCATTTATAAATGTGTAATTATTTCTGAAAGAAGCTATTTTGAAATATGTCATTTTTAAGTACTTTAATCAGCTAGGGTATTTCAATTAAACTCATATAAATGTATAAAATTATTACTGTAAAGCACACTGGTTTTTTGGCATATTGATTACCTGACGCTGTGCTTTTGCTATTTGATGACTTGCTTCTCATTGACAAGAAGTTAAGATTCAATTCAAACAAAAACATAGAAGACTACTGTGTCAGAAAATCAAAGAGCTTTGACTTGAAAAATTGAATTCGAAAGCTGAGTTGGCCTTACATAGGATTTTCTGTGGCCCCTGAAGGAAATGTCTGCTTGAAACACTGCTTTTTCTTTCTGTGGACTGCTTCCCCTTAGATTTCGAGCTGGCTTCAAGAGAGCATTTCGCTGGTGCCCTTTTATTGAAATTTCCAGCTACGATGAGCTAGAACTCAAGACCACCAGATTTCACCCAACTCGGCAAAGCAGCCTGTACACCGTGACCCGGATGGAGTCCATGACAGTGGTTTTCGACCCCAGTGACAGCGACGCCAAATCCAGCCGGAAGAAGAGAGGGACACCAGGAGACCCAGGCTTAGGGGGCTGCTCCCGCAGGAATTCCAAATCTGCCTCCACTACTTCAAGTTTCATAAGCTCGCCCTATGCCTCTGTGGATGAATACTCTTAAATCCACTTCCTGGGCTGAAAGGTCAGTGTGAGGCTGGTAGTACACCTAGGCCTCTAGCCTCCAGCAGAGAGATACTCTGTGGAAACTGAAGGTAATTTTTAGGCAGCTATGCTTAAATTGAAAAAGGTAGTACATGAATGTGACAAAGACACTATAAAGATACTATCCACCTCCCTCCCCCAAGAAGATAAAATGGGCATTAAATTTGTGCTTTCCAGCCAGCCAGGAGGGTGGTGGATAAGGCATCTGGATCCCATATGGCTGTCTGCAGTTTGAGCACCAGACCCAGCAGCTTGAAAAACATGGGGACTGCCCATGACAGGAAAATAGAGGGGAAGGGATTGCGGGGTGGCCATTCCCACTGTGGGATGCATTCTTGCTTTCCCTCCTCCTCTCCCCGTTTCCCTCTCACCTCTGGTGAGTGCATGTACCCTATAGCAAAATGTTTTTAAATGTATGCTTTTGAAACTCTAATTTATTATAGACAATAAGCCAAAATATATCTGAAACATACTTGTAAAGTGTCCAGTCTTTATTTAAAAATCGCAATGTATGTTTGTGACAATAAAATGACAGTTTTTTCAAAAAAACTAAAGAATCATTAAATGCAATATTGTGAGTGAAGAGTAACAAAATCTATAGAAAATAGAACTTTTTCATCTATAGCTATTAAAAGGAAATGAGTAGAGTGACTCATTTTCCTACTACTATGATGGAAAACTAACCTCAAAAGTAGTGAGTAATGAAAATCTTTGTTCAAGAAAACTCATTTTGCAGAAGAAAAAGTTTTATAGTTTTCCTCCACGACATTTCACTGAAAGGGAAATCTAATCAAATCATTAGGCAGATATACATGTCATTCTCTTGAGTACTATGTTTAAGAAAGTGACTTCAAAACAAAAAATAATCATTAACTTTTTGGTCACGATATATTTTAAAATGCCAAGCTAAGAAATAGAATTATACCTTAAAAGGAAAATAAAATTCACATGACTCTCTTTATTTTTAACAGATATTTTTTAAAATTAGGTAAATTATAAAACATTAAAAATGCACTCTAATGAAGAAATAGAAAAATCTCATATATCTCTCAAACTGGCTACCAGACTTTAGGCAAGAAGTAAAGACAGTAATTCACAGTTATAAAGGCAGATAGAAACACCCCCTGGCTCCAGCGGAAAATGTTTCTCCCCTGAAACCTTAGGGAAAAGTTTAAGAGTAGACATCAACTTTATCAGTTGTATACTGTCCTCTTTTTCCCCCGTTACTGAAAAATTAAAATGGACTAGGAGAAAATATCAGAAAATAATTTCGAATGCAAACGCTAGGGGGAAAAAATGTCATGAGTGTCACAAAAGGAAACATGGTTGAAAAGAGTCATTATACGTACAGGTAGATTAGGCAAGGTGTGAGTCACCATGAAGGCTGCATAATCGTTTGGAAATGTGAACTAATACCAGGTGAGCGAGAGTGCAACACACACCCCTCCACACAGAAAGGTGCTTTCTTTTGTCTCCTTAGATCATTCAGAAGACTTGACAGAAAGAAAAGAGGTGATGGTCCTAAGAAAAAAGTACCCATTCCACTACAAGAAAAAAACACACTGATACATTTCTGAGTCGTAAAACAAAATAAAGAAAATCTTTGGTTATAAAATTTATCTTCCAGAACTCAGTACTTACAAATCATCTTTTTCTGAGTTAGTAATTCTGTCATTCTTAGGGGTGAGAATGTGGACGTATAGTACAAATTTCTCCTTGAAATATCCAGATTCTTAAGAGTTATTACTCTAAAATAATTACTTCTAACATTTTACTTGATTGTTATGCTTTCATCAATAGTAGAACTGCTTTGTTTTTTATCTTTTTGTTTTTGCTTAAAGAACAGAATAAAAGTAATTGCTCAATGACAAATCATGGTCTATTACTTTCACAGCAATGATTCCCCAAATGTCCCCCCACTTGGAAGTCAAAACCCAAATTATCCGATTGTTAAAAAGTGTTGAAATTCTAAACAATCTAATCATATGTGTTTGAGCTGAATTTCTTCCCATCACACTAACAAACAGACACACACGTATGAGTGTGCAGACTCACACAATCATTTAATGAATGTAATGACTTCAAAGAATTAACTCAATACTGAGTACTGAAATAAGTGGTCATTGGTCATTACAGATTGCCACAGAGGGTTCAATAAAGTCTATGAGGCTTGTGTACATGTTTTAGATAAACAAATGTATTATTATTATCTAATTGTTTGAATATAATGTTTTAAGTGTTGATTCTTTAAAATTTTAAATGTTTATTCTAGAATGTAAAAATGTCAAGAAAAATTCCAATTTGTAAAAGCAGGTATTATTTTCTTAAGTATATGAATGACATATGACTAGCAGTGACTAATATTCTAGACATAGGTGGCCACACTCGATTATAGAATATGACTGTGAAGTTTAGCCTTCAAATTTAGTGCAGTTAGCCACTACCCAAGTTTTAAAAACCAAACTCCTGGCCTTCACATGCTAAGGAAAACTAGTGGAATTTGCTAAGACATTTCTAAGGAAAATCTACAGCTAATTAAGGAAAATCTTTGCTTTGGTTTCTTCGGGCTTTCTTTCTTTCTTTTTTTTTTTTTTTTAATTACTTCTTACCAAGCATCATCTTTTCTGGTATGAAAGAAATGTCTGAGGTTCTGATAACATATATTTAATACTTTTTAAGGGAAACTGACACAATTCACTCAGTACTCATGGCTCTTAACCTCAGATTTAAAGGACAGACTATTTAAGTTCAAAATGTTAAACAATAATAGTAATAATGAAATAAATGAGTGAAATATGAAAGTAGTAGGATTTTAGTTCTTTTGTCTGAATTTTGACACTGAGAATATTAGAATAATACACACAGAAATCTGCTTCAGTGAGACTTTAGATAAATTTGTGCCAATGTTTTTATGTTTGCCAGGATTTGGAGCAATTTGCCTCCAAAATTCACCCTACTCTGAAGTTTAATGTAAATCTTTTTCACTGTTTTCAGGCAAACACTGGCTCAGAATACTAGACAGATGGTTAAAACACTCTAGGTCTTTTTAGATTTAGATCAGCACCAGAAAAATCCAAAATATTTTTAAAGAAACCTGAAAGAATCAAAAAGCCTTGCATCATTTCCAGTACTCTCTTGTTAAAATAAAATGTAAATAGGAAATAAACATGTTTTCATTATATTGCATCTGGGCAAAATGTTTTGATAGTTCCTGAATGGAGGGGAAAAGTGAAACAAATACAATTATTGTAGAGTCCAAGCTCGCATCATTTTTTAGCTAGTGCAGGATGCTGTTACAATATTCCACCTCCCAACTTCAGGATGCTGACATTTCTGACCCCAGAAGCCAAACTCGTATTCTTTTCCAGATCCTAGATGTCTCTTTAAACAGAGACCCAACCAGCTTCAAAGTGACCTCTGTCCTTAGAAAACACACAGAAAAATACCAAGTAGCTTGGCATCAAACCTGAGAAACATAAAACAAACCAAAACAAGCAAACAAACGAAACCAGTGCTAGCCAGCTCAAAAGTTTAACCTGACCCTTGCTAATATAGAATTTCCTCAAAAACTTCTCATTAACGTCTGGCAAATTATTCCACCAAACACAAGGCAGGAGGATTATAACTATTTTCTAGGACTTCTAACAGTAACCTTTCAAGTCCTACTTGTCATTGGTAGGATGCCAAAAGTTGAGGAAATCAACCATGACCATGGCCGTGTAAAATAATATGGTTATAATTTCTTTTGAAATGGAAAATAAAATCCAACAAGGCTGTACAAGGTAATTAATTGTGTGATTTAATATGTAGTAGTGAAAAAATCTGTATATATAAGAAATTAATGTATATAAAGTTTATAACCAGTGAATAAAGTATTTTTCAAGTTGTGGTAATTAAACTGACTATGTTTAGTAAATTCACATCCTTTACATACATGGCAGTAAGTGGTAAATTAAATTATTGGTATAATACAAGATTCTTTGATACTGGACCCACATGGGTTCACAACCCCAGATCTCCCTATACATGCCAGGCATGTGTGTGTGCCTATGATGTGGGTGAATCATCCATGAGGACCCTATTGGGGTGCCTCTCCTTCTCTCTTTCTATATATGCCTCTCATGGAAAAAAAAGTCAATAAATAAATCCTTAAAAATTAGGCTCACCTTTAGACAAGTAAAAAAGGATTAGTAATTTCCTTTAATCACTTAGACGAACCTAATAAATATTGTGTACTAAACAGTAGGACTGAGAGAAAAATAATTTACATGTAAAAATTAATAAGAGCACAGGTCCTAGAAGTGACTGGTGCATGAATAGAGACTGTTCCAGGTAGTCAGACCGCTCTGCGGGTCAGGCCAAGACTCCAGGGAATGGAAAAGGCACCGGAGACATCACTCGTCACTGACAGCTGCAGCCAGACCCTGGGACCTGTGGGGGAGCGGTTATCCGACTTCTGCTGCCTAAACCGTTTTTAGAGGACTTGAAGAAAGAAGCTTTCTTCCCCTCCTGTGGCAACTCATCTGCACAGAGACACCCTGCCGCCTGTCTAAGAGTTCATCTTCCTCCGCAGGCCAAGTCAGTATGGGCAAAATCGTGCCTGTGTGGCCGCTCATACCTTCAAAGTCCATGCTGGGCATGTGCCGACTTCTCCCTTCCGGGTACTTGAGTTCTCTTTACCAGGCAAGAAATGTGTAAGCACAACCAAAGCCCATGATAAAAGCAACAGAGCTGGCTATCGTGACAGATCGCCCCTCCTAAACATTCATGACAGGATCCCACAATGAAAGGAACACCTAACTCCATTCTGGGTGCATTCACCACCTGGTGGTCTTCTGCTCACACCTCTCCCACGTGTACTATTAAATTTTCTGTCCCATACTTCTCTGGTAGCTGTGGCTTCATTTGTATCTCAGGAGGAGTCTCTAATCTTAGAGATCTGGGCCCGAGAACCGAGCATCCCATCACAATGCTCCCCATCCCATAACAAGACCCTATGAGAAATAAAGCACTGAGGGGAAAAAGAAATTTAATTTTTGAAAATATGTAAAGGAAAAATCACAGGCAATGTGATCTCAAGAATAAAGAACCTTTAACAAAAATAAATAAATAAATTTCATATAGAACTGATTTGCTCCAAACTAGGTTTGAGAGTTGCAAGAGAGACTGGACTGGCCTGGGATCAGATTGGCTCTAATAACTGACTGAATTTGACTGGCTGAGTTAGCTAGAAACTGGCAGCAAACGATCATTACTGGGACAGGCATGAAACCCAGCTTTCGGGAACTTGCAGGGAATTTCGTGTTTATCGTCCTCATTTCTTTTCTTGTGAGCTTAGCTAGGGAAGGTCCCTGTCTCTATTGGTCAAGGGGCTCTCAGAGCCAAAGCCATAATGCAGCCTTTTCCTACTAGGCTCTTATCTTGGCTTCAAGAGACTCAAGATTCAGGACCAGCAGTTAGTGTAATGGCTATGTCGCTGAACTCCCATGTAGTCAACCGTGGTTCGAGTCCCAAACCTGGTGGCTTAAACTCACGGTGGGCGCGTGTGCGTGCGTGCCCAAGATCCTGAGAGGAGAATGGAGGAGAAGGGATTGCAGTGTGACCATCTCCCCTGGGGGGTGATTTCTCGCTTTCTGTCTGTCTCTCTCTGTCTTTCTGGTGAGCGCATGTGGCCTATAAAAAAAAAAAAAAAAGACTCAAGATTTAATGTAAAAGTGATTTCTAAAGATCTGAGTAGTCCACCTTACTGGAAGCTGCATGTAGTTACAAAAATGGTGGCATCTTACAAGCATGATCTAAATTTACTATGTTTATTACTCAAAATGTTTCATATGAACAACAATATCCTTTTAATCATGCAATTAAAATTAGGGGCTCCCAAATTAGGCTCATACAGGGTTGTCCATTGATATGCAGATGCTACTAAAGAGATTTCTAAATTTTTTTTGGGGGGGAGAGGTTTTTGCTATAGGGCGTGTGCGCTCACCAGACAGACAGAGAGACATAGAGACAGAAAGCGAGAAATCACCCCCCAGGGGAGATGGTCACACTGCAATCCCTTCTCCTCCATTCTCCTCTCGGAATCTTGGGCACGCATGCACACGCACCCGGCGTGAGTTCTAAGCTACCGGGTCCAGGACGCGAACCGCGGTCGACTACGTGGGAGTCCAGCGACATAGCCATTACATTAACTGCTGGTTCCCGAGATTTCTAAAATTTGTATTGCCTCTTCCAAAACACTTTTTATGGACAGTGAATGATAAGCTAAGTGACAGATTAATTTTTAAAAAATTAAATCTACCAAACGTTTGCTTTGTTACCATCCTGTCCCAAAAGTAGAAAGAAGGCTGGATAAAAGGTTTTATTTTTTTTTTTTTAAGGGTTTAAAATGAACTCTCAGGTCAAGCTGGGTCATTTTATGTTCAGGGCTTTTCGAGCTGAATAAAGTCATTACTCATGGGCTCTACCCTAAAGTCAGTAATCAAGAAAATGTTAAGTAGAAAAGACTGCATACCAACTAAACTGGTCTTCAAAATACCGCTTTCCAACATTTTTATAGTCTACTTTTTAAATCTTGAAAAAATTCCACTTGTAAATCACTAAAAATTCTTACAGTGGAAAATGCACTGCCTTACATCTGCAGAACAATCCACACTTTGACAATCCGTATCTGTTACGTGGCTCTAAAATGTAAACTTTCTATTTTCTTCACCTAAAAATCACTTCTGTGAAAATGCATAATTTAGGGTTGGGAAATGTAATGAAAGAATTAATAGATGAAAGGTAAAAATAATAAAACATTCATTATTAAGCATAAGTTTAAACTTTCTATACTTTGACATCTTGTTTTTATTTGGTAAAAAATCCAATTATATTTGAGTCTAACAAAATTTTTGTGTTATGAGGGAGCACATATTCCTACACATTATAAATGGTGGTTTATCATTGATAAAGACTTGTTAAGGGAAAGAAAAAAATAAGCACTTATTAAGGATTGACGTTAGAATAGGCAGAGATTTCAATAAACTAGTGGGTAGAAGTCAGATCCATGCCATTCTCCACTCATCAAAAGTCAACCTTGAGACACCAGATTTGGTAAATAGAGAAAGAAATTTATTTAGTGAAGCCAGCACTGGGAAAAGAGCAAACTAGAGTCCATAATTGTCCCCATCGTTCTGGGTAAGATCCAAAACTGATATAGGGGAAAGGGTCGGTGAGAGCCTACATCTGGAAGGAAAGGACAAATTATTCAATGTCTGGGCGGAATCATGAGGAAGCCTGGTTCTGGTCTCCAGGCAGGATTACACAGAGGCCTGATGGTATGAAGGAGGGAGCAGCAAGCACTGCTTGAAGGGCAGTTCCCTTCTGGGTATATAGAACAGTTGCAGTTCTCTCTAAGGGGGCTTCAAGATAAGCAATGATTGGCAAGGCAGCAAAAGACAATGGAGTCACTCAGGACAACTCCTCGATTCTGATTTAGCTGCATTAGGCCTTGCAAAGCTTGGGCTAATGAGGTCTTCTTGGTCAGTTAAATGGGAAGGGACTGATCCAGTCTTTCCTCTCCGTCTCCATAGCCCAGTATCTATAAAAACTCAGTAAGGGGACCAGTAGTTAGCGTAATGGCTATGTCACTGGACTCCCATGTAGTCGACCGCGGTTCGAGTCCCGGACCCAGTGACTTAAACTCATGCCAGGCGCATGTGCATTCGTGCCCAAGATCCCGAGAGGAGAATGGAGAAGGGATTGTGGCATGGCCATCCCCCCTGGGGGATGATTTCTCACTTTCTGTCTCTCTGTTTCTCTCTGTCTGTCTGGCGAGCACACATGCCCTATAGCAAAAACCTCCCCAAATATATAAATTAATTAATTAATTTAAAATAAATTAAAAAAAAAAAATCTCGGTAAGGTTATTGTTAGCTTCCACCAGGAAGTATTATGTCCAATGTACTGTGAGGGAGATAAAAGGTTGGTTTCTATAAGACTCATTGTGAAGTGAAAGAAGTTAAGGACTAATTTTCCTAAAGTTTAATCAATTGGCATGGACTTCAAGACTAGGTGCAATATGGAGTCACTCTGGTTCTCCTATGGCTCAATTACAGGACTACTGATTAAATGTTGTGAAAAATAAATCTTGTGGGACCAGCAGTTAGCATAATGGCTATGTCACTGGACTCCCATGTAGTCGACCACAGTTCGAGTCCCAGACCCAGTGGCTTAAACTCACGCCAGGCATGTGTGTATGCATGCCCAAGATCCCGAGAGGAGAATGGAAAAGAAGGGATTATGGCGTGGAGGGGGGGTGATTTCTCGCTTTCTGTCTCTCTCTGTCATTCTGGAGAGCGCACGTGCCCTACAGCAAAAACCTCCCTCAAAGAAAAAAAAAAAAAAGAAGAAAAAGAAATCTTGTAAAGAAAAAAAATTATACTCTTAGTTTGCTATAGAGCGTATGTGCTTGCCAGAGAGACACACAGAGAGAGGGAAAGTGAGAAATCACCCCTCCAGGGGAGGGGAATGCTGCAGTCCCTTCTCCTCCGTTCTCCTCTGGGGAATTTGGGCACACATGCACTCACACCCAGCATGTTTTCTAACCCATATGGCCCAGGACTTGAAAGGCACAGTCAGCCAGGTGGGATACAGTACCTTAACCTCCACACCACCTGCTGGCCCACAAT
This sequence comes from Tupaia belangeri chinensis, assembly GCF_000334495.1. Taxonomy (NCBI): domain Eukaryota; kingdom Metazoa; phylum Chordata; class Mammalia; order Scandentia; family Tupaiidae; genus Tupaia; species Tupaia belangeri. The sequence goes on along the minus strand of NW_006159808.1, from coordinate 1,482,933 downwards.
GAAAATTTTATATGTGATCAGTTTGGCTAACACTGAAGGGAAATTATGTATAAGATTTTCTAGAAAATTGAGCATTAATATAAAGAGTACACTGATACAAAAGCTGTGTTAAAACAATAAGTTTTTCTTGGAATACAGCTTTGTTCTTAATGAAAAATTGCAAAAGGATTTCTTTACCTTCTATGTAAATGGCCTAAAAATTAAATGACAAAAACAAAGGTTCTATCTTTTTCCCAAGATAATTCCTTGCAATGTTATCTTTTTATTAGATCTTTGATTACTTAAGAAAAGTAAATCTCAATATTATAAGAGCTAAGTTTTATTTTCTGCTGATAGCTAAGCATCTATATTCTTTTTTTTTTTTTTTTAAGTTTCTTAACTATCACACTGATTATATATTGGGTCATCAGAAAAGTCATGACACGGGACCAGCAGATGGCATAATGATTAAGTCACTGGACTCCCATGTAGTTGACTGCGGTTCGAGTCCAGGACCCAGCGGCTTAAAACTCACGTCAGGCATGTGTGCTTGTGTGCCCAATATCCCAAGAGGAGAATGGAGGAGAAGGGATTGTAACATGGTCATCCCCTGAGGGGGTGGGGGTGTGTGATTTCTCACTTTCTATCTCCCTGTTTCTGTCTCTTTGGCAAGGTCACACGCGAGGAAAATCTCCCTAAAAAAAAAAAAAAGAAAAAGTCATGACACATGTGTCATGACTTTTCAACAACCCAATAAATAGCTATAACATTGCATGACCCATGATCTTATTTTGACCAAGTGTGTTATGCTTGTTGTTAGGTGATCTGTGATCATATTTTGATCAAGTGGTTTAAGCTTTTCAATGTCTTTGTCAAGAATTCTCAAACTCAGAATTTGCTCAAGTCTAAAACAATAAGAATGTCCTGAGATACTAAATTTAAAACTGATATACTCTTCCACAAAACAACCAAAAATCAATACTTTTTATTATAAAACGAAATTTAGTGGTTTCCTTTTGGATGCCAAAACCAGATCTATCTGAGCTATCCCTATGCTTGAAGTCTGGGCTAATCTGGAAATCAGAGGTGTGCATGCCATAGCCATAGAGCTCACTGCTGTACAATGTAGCTCGATGACCCCACCCCACTGCCAGCTAGTCCCCATCAATGTAATTCTCTTATTCTTGGAGGGCCTCATTATTAACAGATCATTTATATTAAGGAAAAAAAAATCCAGATAAAAGTGAATATACCTGAGGCACACTCATTCTGGAAAAACAAATGACAGGTTCTCATAAACTAAAAACGCAGTTCATTAGGTGGCGTGGAGGTTAAGGCAGCTGTTGCCCACATAGCCTACTGAGCATGGCTGCTTAGGAAAAACACTAGGCACGGATGTGTGTGTGCTCAAAATCCCAAGAGGAGAATGGAAGAAAATGGATTGTGGTGCGGCTGTTCCCTCTGGGGAGTGATGTTTTTGCTTTCCCTCTCTTTCTCTCTCTCTACCCTCTCTCTGTCTCTCTCTGGTAAGCCTAAGTGCCCTATAGCAAAAAGAAAAAGAAAACACTATATGGCTCAAAAATCCTACTCCTATGTATTTTCACAAGAAAAATTAATTTATGTCCACACACATATACACACATGTACACAAGCACACACAGTCAACAAACTCTCATTTTAGATGAATACAGACACCAGTTTCATGAAATCTTAGTTGAGGTTTGTTGCCCAGTATAGTCATGCTCACAGGACCCTGAGAAGACTAGAATAGAAATATCATAAGCTGGGACCAGCAGATGGTGTAATGGTTACGTCACTGGACTCCCATGGAGTCAACTGCAGTTCGAATCCTGGATCTGGTGGCTTAAAACGTGCTGGACGCATGTGTGTGCATGCCCAAAATCCCAAGAGAAGAATGGAGAAGGAATTGCAGCATGGCCAACACCCCTCAGGAGGTGATTTCTTGCTTTCTGGCTCTCTATCTTTGTCTTTCTGGCAAATGTACACACCAGAAAGAGAAAATCTCTTTTAAAAAGAAAAAGAAAAGAAAAGAATGATCATGAGTTTCTCAGCAGTTAAAGAGAAAATAAATGTGGCTTTTCTAGTAATTTTCGCTTTTAAGAGCTTGAAAATGCAGCTATTCTTTTCAAAAACAGGTTTTAAATCAGATTTATTTTAGAAACTGATGCAACCCTAGTGAAGCATTCCCCTGCGAGACTTTCTCTAAGCTAGGGTGAGCAAGCCAATCATTCATTCCAAATGGTTTCCTAGGAAGAACACACTCAGAGTTTGATTTTTCAGCCTCTCTGAGATCATTAACCTCATTGATCTGTGGGAGAATTCTGTAGAATAAAGATAGAAAAGATTTGAAGATAATTAAAATAATAGCTGAATGTCTTTTAGGGACTGTATAATCTAATCCTACATACTTAGACATTCATCCAGTTCCATGACATTTTATTCATGCAGAGTGACAGGCTTAGCTGTAAATTTGTTTTGTTTTGTTTTGTTTTAACATTAGTCTTTTAATCTCTCTTTTATCTGTTCTTGGCCAGTTTTTCCCTTTATAAATTACTTACACTTAAATGAAAATTAAACATGTCTGCAAATTCAGAGCACAAGGATGGAACCATTTTACAACCTGTGTTAGGATATAAAATAAACCTTTCTCATGTTCCCTTTTCTTTTCTTTTTCTCTTTTATTTATTTATTTTTTTTGAGTGGTTTTTTGCTATAGAGCACGTGAGCTCTCCAGAAAGACAGAGAGAGACAGAGAGACAGCGTGAAATCACCCCCTGGGGAGGATGGCCATGCCACAATCCCTTCTCCTCCATTCTCCTCTTGGGATCTTGGGTATGCAGGCACACGCACCAGGTGTGAGATTAAGCCACTGAGTCCTGGACTTGAACCACAGTCAACTACATGGAGGTCCAACGTCATAGCCATTATGCCAACTGCTGGTCCCACGCTTTCCCTTTTCTCTCTCTCTCTCACTGTCTCTCTCTGGTCAAATTAAAAAATAAGAAGAAGAAATAAAATTAAGTACATACATAATTCTGTAAAAAATAAAAATAAAAATTACTTTTAAAAAAAGAAAGAAAATTATCTTAGTAGCAGTTATGATCTATCACACCTCAATTTCAGTCTCAAGCATGTGTTCTAGATCATTTCTACGCAGAAGGTTTTTAATGATCACCTCATCTTCAGTAAGAACACTTTTAATACATAATATATTATCCCCCCACACATGTGCCTTGTTAACAAGGTAAAGACTGACTAAATCAGGATTGACTAAAAGCCTGATTTCTCATTTGGAGCACAGGAGAAAAGTGACAGTGACTTATAGACATCCATGGTACCCCCTAGCAAACTCAAACAACAGTTCTCAGAGACCCACCTGGGGAAAGGTTTAATCAAGTCAATAGGTGACTTACTGAGAGGTGGGGAGCCTTTACTGGTAGTTTTAAGGCAAACTTTCACTGCTTTTGACTTTGAAAATATTCTGTAGCATTCTCATAAACCCAGAAAAGAATAGGTGTATACTTACTTCCCCTGTTTTTCTGAGAAAATAGCTTCCAGAAATGTTAGCAGACTTGGGAACTTTTTTCTAAATGATCAAATATCCTAGGCTATTTCAAGTCATTTTTGCCCTGCTCTTGGCTACTTTTGAAAAGTTGGTCTTTGGGGAAATGAGAGAAAAAACTTATTTATTTTATAAGCTATTGGCAAAGCAACAACTGCACCAAAGTTAAACCTGTAAGGAAGACTACTCCAGTCTCCTGCTAGAGGAGAGAGAGGCCAGAAATCAGTTTCAGTGCTTACCTACACTAAGACAAAATGTGGGAGGATTTTTAAGCATTGGGGTGAGAAGAGGAATACAGGCTGCCATCTGGGCCTGCCAACTGGCCTCACACAAACAAAAAGCAAACCTCTTACTGTCGTGACAGTAGAGAGTTCAAGTTGGGGCTAGGCGCCCACTCAAGTTAGTCTCCTACCCTTTCATGGGAACTGGAAGCTGGACACTCTCTCTTTTTAATGCTTACATTTCAAAGGGATAGCTCCTTGTTATTGAGTCCTGGATAGTAAAACTGGTAAGAGGTATTTTAAAAGATTTATATCCCAAAGGGACAGAAAGAATTTACAATGACAGCTGACCCTTGAATAATAGAAGAGTTAAGATCCCCAGACCCCGTGGCAGAAAATCCATATATAACTTTTTTTTTTTTAATGATAAAGAGCATATGAGCATGCATGAGAGAAAGGCACCCTCAACAGGGTCTCCTCATGCCAGCTCCTCAGGTCAATCCTCCTTGGCATGTTTTTCTGGCTGACCCAAAGATCCAAACCTACAGTGACTTCCAGTCTTGCAGGACACTGGATTGTTGCCATGCTACAGTGGCTGGGCCCATTAATACTTGGGACTCCTCCAAAACTTAACTACAAATGGCAGACTATGGGCCAGAAGCCTTACTGATAAATAGTAGATGAGAAAAGAAAATATTTCAAGAAAATCATAAGCAAGACAAAATACACTTACAGTATTTTTGAAAAAATACATGTGCATAAGCAGACCCATGCAGTTCAACCCATGTTATTCAAGGGTCAGCTGTACAAGGTTCTCATAGTAATTGCTCTAATAAAAGGGAGGAGAGAGACCTCTGTGGTTTGGACATCTGGATTCCATAGGGGCAAGGCAATGTCAGGGACAAGAAGGCAAGAAGAAGCCTGTCTAAAACTTAATCGAGCCAAGAAATGTTGCCATCATCTTGGCCATGACAAAGCCAAAGAGTAACACACAAAATACATACTTATAAAATATAAATATTTATAAAATCAAGTACTTTTTGTCACTCTTCCCTCACATTTATTTTGGTCTTTTATAATCTATTGCACTTAGATGAACTTTAATTTGTATTTTTTATCCATTCCTTCTCATTCTCATGACCCTAATTGTATTTTGCTATTTGCCTCTTGCTCCTCAGCTTCCCCAGATGCTCGTATTTCAGTTTTTAGTAGCAAAAAAAGCAAATTGCCATCAAAGCTCCAGCTGGAACCCCGAAGCCAGCTAGTTACTTTCAAGGACTTCCTGTCTTCCGCTGTATTCCTGGCCTTTCTAGTGCCCTTGATCTATAATCCATGCTACAAGCCCTTCATCTAATTCACATCTTCTCCCGCCCAGAGCTAGCATTCCACTTCTACTTCTTGTTACTGCAATGGCATGGAATCCTATCCCATTTCAAAGAAACTTCTCTCCAACATACAACATCTTGACTATTCACCCCTACCTCGTGGCCCTAATGACAGGTACCTCGCTCTCCTCTAATAATACGCCGTGCTCCAAAAACCCTCAAAAGAAGCTGTCAATTCTTTATTTTATGGTGAGAAAATAAGACTGATTTTCCTTATTTACCCACTATATTTTCATTCTTATTACATTTGAAACTCATCCAAAAATTCTTCCTCATTTGAGTTTCTGAAAATTGAACTTTACTATGTGCTCCTCACCTTCATCATTATCATCAACAGATCTTCACTTCCCATTTTTTCCATGAAAATGCCACACTTAGTTAAAAAAAAAAAAAATGGTATCTGGATCTTGGCCTTTTTCCACCAATCAATCTTTTTTATTATTCTGAAAGACAATGTCTATAAGGACAGTCAGCTAACAAATTTCTCTCCCATTCCCCTCTAATAAAATACTCTTAATGTCTATTTTCCTGACCTCATCATTTTCCAAAACTTATTTTCTGAACTAAGATTTGAAAACGTAATTCTCACAACACAATTTTCTGTTTTTACACCTCTACCACTATCTCTTCCCACTGTCCTTCTTCACACAAACTGACCCAGGAACCAACACTTCAAGGGCATTATCACAGCTCTGCTGATTTCCTGTCATACTCACAGCTCTGCCAAGCCTACTTTATAAATCTTTAGCCCTCGAAGTCTGACAGATATGGGAACCCATCAGATCCCCTCTGTTGCCAACTGTATGTCCTTATGCCATGTACCTGCACTTTCTTACCTTCAGTTTCCTCTTCCATAAAATAAGGAAGGGGTTGAAAATATTACATGAAGTTTTAAGTTCATACCTGAATCAATATATTGTAGCAATTATTAACCATTAATATTGCCGAAATACATTTTCTCTGGAATTAGATAAGACTAATTATAATCACTACAAGACTGCAGTTTTCAACCACAATTAAATAGTCAATGTTGTTGGACAACCATTTTTCTTTTTCTCATTGATATCTCTTCATTTTTCTTTGTAGCTCCCAAAACTGTATACATTTTCATGGTTTCTCTATACAACTATCTCTCCTGCTTTTGCAGATACCTTTCAGAAAAAATCTTGAAAAATACTCCCTGCTTGACCAAACTTTGCTTGGTCTCTGGAACTTTCTCCTAGGGCTAAATGTGCATGTCTTTGTAAAATCTATTTTTAGGAAGAAACCCTACTTAGTCAATTTAGCAAGACTTCCCCACCCCTCCTGATCTTAGATATCTGATCATCTCTGAAAATTGATCAGATTCCTCATCTCTTACTATCCCCCAAGTGATGTCTGATCACCCTGGCCTGCCTGCCTACCTGCCTGCCTTCTTTTCTTCCTTCCTTCTTAAGTTCACTCACTTGGTTCATTATAGAGGATGTATATGCATGTGGGTATTGGGGCTAGGGGGAGAAAGCACCCTTGACAGGGTCTCATCTTGCCACAATCTCCTCTTCTCAATCTTCTAGCTCATCATGATTTTGGGAGAATCTGAACCCACAGTATCCCATGTGGCTTTCAGCACTATGGCTCAGTTTCTACCAACTGTACAGTTCAGGCTGGGCCACCCTGGCCTGTCTTTAGCTAGAATCTTGCTAAGTTGTTTTAGCCTAAATTCCCCTCACTCTTGAGCTTCCTTTTAGCAATTTTCCACCCAGAATCCACCCTGATTTTTGGCTACAAATTCCCATTTGCCTATGCTGTATTCCAAGTTGATCCCCACCTCTCTCCCACTGCAAAATCCCTACATCTATCGCAAATGGTTCCAAAGAAAGTCTTTCTTGTCATGCTTTAACAAATGACACTGAATAAATTTTTCTTTCACACACTTAAAGCTTCAGACAGAGATTATATCACTTTATTTCCCATTCATCTCTAAATTACCTACATTTGCACAGTTTCACCCATTTATTCATCCATCCATGTGTGCATTCAAGAAATATTTATTATGTGTCTGCTATGGGTCAGATGCTGGTGATACAGGGAACACCAGACTGAGAGTTTCCTTTACCAGCAGTCTAGCATGACAGACAATGACTGATTAAATCATTATAGGTTTTCCGAGTGATACAAAATAAAAAAATTCCATAGGGAGGTAAAAACATTCTTAGTTCTGGGACCAGCAGTTAGCGTAATGGCTATGTCGCTGGACTCCCATGTAGTCGACGGCAGTTCAAGTCCCAAATCCAGCAGCTTAAACTCACGCTGGGTACATGTGTGTGCGTGCCCAAGATCCCGAGAGGAGAATGGAGGAGAAGGGATTGTGGCATAGCCATCACCCCCCAAGGGGTGATTTCACTATCTCTCTGTCTCTCTCTGTCTTTCTGGCGAGCACACGCGTCCTATAGCAAAAACCTCTACCAAAAAAAAAAAAAAATTCTTAGTTCTGAATAATAATTATCAGCCAAGTAAACTTCTGCATGCAAAATACACACACACACACACACACACACAAAGATAAAATCTTTAAAACTCAGCAATAAGGAAACAACTGAATTTTAAAATGGGCAAAAGATTTGAGCAGACACCTCACCAAGAAGATATACACAGGACAAGGAAGGATATGAAATGATGCTCACTGGCATTTTCTCACTGGCATTACAAATGAGAACAATGAGATACCCTGATGTACCTACTAGAATGGCTCTGATCCAAAAAGCTGACAGTACCAACTGCTGGGCTATCAGAGCAACAGAACTCTTGGCCATTGTTGGTAGGAATGCTCACATGTTTTAAAAGAAAATTCTTACCCATTTCTCTAATACAGATTGTTTCTAAGATTCTGTCTTACATATTACTATGGAAACTCAGATTTTGGAAATTGGAATTTAAATTACTATGTACTCAAATGTCTGAGTTGGAACAGTACTATGAAATAAAATTGATCTCTAGGAGCAGACATCCCAAAGTATTTATTTTACCAAGTATTTCTATAAGAAATTATGACCTACGCTGAAAGTCCCTCTGATTTTTTTTTTTTTTTTTTAGGCTCTTAGAACTAATGGCAAATGGAAATCAGGCTTTATGGAGAAGGACTTAGTTAGCTCTCCTTCCCTTTGTATAGGTAAATTTAATATACATCATTTCTTCCTTCTAAAAATTGAGTTTGTTGACAATTTCAGTTTTTCTTATTCATTCATCAAATATTTTTTGTTTTCTATTTCTCTTATTTTAAAAAAATAATAAAAATCAAGCTGATTTTGAAAAGCAAAAGCATTTTCTAACTTAACTTACCGTTGCCCATGATATAATCTTGCCCTTATCTATACATGTTCATGTTTAAATCACTGGAAACATAAATGTCATCTTATAAATTATCCATTTCTAGTCATATTCTCAATTTGTTTCAACCAATATGTGGATATACTTTTTAGCTCAATACAAGACCCCACATCATAGCACTGTTTGGATTTTAGGGAAAAAAAAAAAACTGCTAGATTCATCACTCTCTAGAATTTCACTTGTGACCCTAATCATAAAAGATGAGAAAATCTGAACAGCTAAGAGGGGAAGGCACTGTCCCCACCTCATGACAAAGAAAGCAATATTATAAGTAATTTTCAGGGTTTTAAAAAAAGTATATTTCCCCTTGTAGAGGCCCTTCCACTATAAATTCATATTACTCTTCTGCTATTCCTGGTCCCCATGAAAGAAGACAGCAATGCTAAAATCATCCAGGGGGTGATTTCTCGCTTTCTTTCTCTTTGCCTCTCTCTGTCTCTCTGGCAAATGCATGTTCCCTACAGCATAAATCTCTCAAAATAAAATAAAATAAAAGATCCTCATCCCCACTTCCTGAAGAAAGAAGGTCTTCACTCCCAGTGGAGGAACCCCACCCCACCCCCCAGCCCCGCCACGGTGAAATCCTAGGCATCTACTATCTGGGTAGTGGAGCTATGGGTGGTGGAGCTATGCTGGACCAGACTTTGTGGCACCTTTCACTTGCCTTCCTCCAAAAATGTCAAAGCCAACTGCAAGCACTAAGAAGACCACATAGAATTAACCCTACCATGTAATTACAAAAGCATGTAGTTCAGTTAATGCTGTCATTTTATCATTGGGTGCTCCCAAGCAATGAAAAACTAGGAGTACCACTTACTTATATATTTATTTACTTAATAATTTATATATGTGACCCATTATTCATTGGTATAAACAAGAATGTTTTCTTTTGTTACTGTTCACCAGATTATCTCTTTTTTCTCCTTAAATTTTACTAAGGGGACCGGCCAATGGCATAATGGTTACATTGCTGGATTTCCACATAGTCAACTGCAATTCGAGCCCCAGACCTGGCGACTTAAAACTCACTGTGTGCCCAAAATCCCACGAGGAGAAGGACTGAGGTGTGGCCATCTTCTCAGGGGCAGATTTCTCGTTGTCTCTCAGCCTCACTCTGTCTCTCCAGTGAGTGCACACACCCTATAGCAAAAACCTCTCAACAAAAAGTTTTACTAAGAACATTGGCAGAAAATATTTTCCTAACTCTTTCATAGCCTCTCCTCTGCTGTTAGTACATACTGGAGCTTAGTTTCAATACGAATTGCAAACTTCCACATCTGTCCCTAAACTGCATTCTCTTCTCCCACATGTGTAAAGGAAGAAGGATACTGTGGCTCAATATCGCCTTCATTTGAGGTTATTTGCTTTTTTAAATGGATACTTTGAGTGAGCTGACAGTATATCTTTCAAACTTAAAGAAAGTGTTCCTAGAATCATAAAAAGGTCCAACTATTAAAATAATAGAAATAATAAATTTTAATATATTGGAATTTTCAATGTCCTATAACTGAAAGTCCTATAACTTTTAATGTCATCTCCAGTAGGTATCAAATAAATGGATAAAATAAAACAAAGAGTTCAGATATATAATGAAATTAGCACATTCCAAAATGGTACTCATTGGACTGTAAATTGATAACCTTTTAACAGAATATTCAATTGGACATTTCCCATAATCTAGAATTTCCCCCCTGCAATAGTCAAAAGAATGACTGAACAAAGATCTCCACACCCTAGTCCTCAAAATCTATGAAAGAGATGTAGCCATATACTATGAACTGAATTGTATTTACCTCAAAATTCATATGAGGAAGCCCAAATTCTCAATGTGACTGTATCTGGAGATAGGGTATTCAAGAATGTAATGAAGGTTAAATAAAGTTTTGAGGATAGAGTCTAACCTGATGAGAGTAGTGTCCTTATTTTTTAAGATCAAGAGATATTAGAGAACACTCTCTCTCTCTCCTTAATCCCACATGCTGTGTGCACAGAGAAGAGGCCATGAGAAAAGGCAGTGATTCCCAAGTCATATGCCCCTCCCTCTCCAAATTGTTTTCTGTAATTCAGTCAAATCTGATGTCATACAGACTTCTGTCCACGCTTAATGCTCTTTGATGGCTTCCCTGTGTGGCCTGTGCCCTGCCTACAAGTTCAACTTGAGTGCTCACACCTGCCCTACTTCTCTGTGTTCTAAACACACATGTATGCTCTCTATTCTTTTGTTATAAATGCTCGTTTCTCTATTTTTGTACCTTGTTAATTTCCACTCGTTTCTCATACTTTAACTTTCCTGACTACTGTCTCCTCCCAGGATAGATCAAAAATATTTTGCAGACATCCCCATGGTACCATATTATTTTCTTTCAGATGATTTTTTCTGTTTAAATGTTGCATTCGTTAAAGTGACTATTTGTTTAATATCTGTCTCTTGAAATTGAGTTCCAGAGGAACAATGCCTGCTTTGCCAGCCATTATTTTCCAAGTATCTTTCAGAGTGGTTGTCACATAGCTTCATCCAATAACATGTGTTGAATCAAGTAAAAGAATACATGGGGAAAAGGACATGTTTATTTTAGGGACAGAGAGCATGGACAACTTCAGATTCTTAAAAAAAAAAAAAAAGCCTATTGAGGGACCTGCAGTTGGTGTAATGGCTATGTTGCTGGACTCCCACGTAGTCGACCACGCTTCGAGTCCCGGACCCGGTGGCTTAAACTCATGTCAGGTGCATGTGTGTGTGCCTTATAG
>NW_006159808.1:1436789-1471498 GCF_000334495.1 Tupaia belangeri chinensis | reverse complement strand
TATTGTGGTGTGCGTTCTAGCAAAAAAAAAAAAAAAAAAAAAAGGCCTATTGAGTCTGAGGAAAGGTAGACATTGAAGTGGAAAGTCAGTCAAGAATAATGACAGAAGGACTGGAAACCCAGCTTGAAAACATATTCTGAAAAGGCTCTAGTATTCCAGGATGGAATATTTGTTCATATTTTATATATAAAGAAGATCAACAGAGGTTTTCATCAGGGAAGAAACAAGGTGTGTTTTTTGTATAGTAATTCTGGAACCAGCGTGAAGGATGAAGTGGAGTGGGCATAAATGGGTGAGGCAGTGATCACTCATTGCAAGAAATGATGTTACCCTGACAACAGAAAGAAATAAACATAGAAGGGAGAGAGCCTGAGTCCATAAATACCCCTCTGGTAAAATTAGCATCGTCTGACAGCACATTTCACTTTGGGTACAAAAGAGGGAAGGTCCCTAGACAGGGAGACAGGATGGATGCCATCTCCGGTGGCCAAGGTGAACACTGAAGGAAGAATAAGTGTGCATGGAAAGGTACCACCTTCCCATCTGACGTGCTGAGTTGAAGCTTTGTGTAGTGTATCAAGGGAAGTTGTTCAACAGCAATGTAGAGTCACCGAGTAGAAATGGTGGTGTGACCCCCCCAGGAGACAGGTGGCAACCAAAAACATCAAAGTGGATTCTTTAAACCAAGGATACCTCCTAGGATCAGATGAGCAAAAGAACTTTTTGTAGACACCTATATATTTGATTAATTTTATTTGCTATTATCATTTTAAAATTTGACCACAGAGAGAGAGAGAGAGGGAAAGTAAGAGAGTAAGCCACCAGGTCTGGGACTGAAACCATGGTTGGCCATATGAGAGTCCAGCGCATTAATCACCTAGTCACCGGCCAGCCCCTCAAAGGAACTTTTTCAGTAGAGACAATAATTCTATGAAATAACAAAGCTTGAAAGTTTTTACAGTTGTATGAGGGCCACAGGACATGCTGATGTGGCAGAAAAGAAGACAAGTCTTCAGGGAGTGGTCTAACAGTAAAAAATGAGACAAGAACTTCAGAATTGTAATTACAGAGATAATTGTGCCTTCACCAATAACAATTTCATCAGAATACTAAGGACTTATTAGTCATTTAGGAATGAAGTGAAGTTGAGGAAATAGAGACAGCCATGCAGTTTGCGCTTTCAAAAAATTTATCAATGAAATAAAAACATAGTGATGACTTAAGAGAGGAGCAGGTCCAGGAAATATTTTGCTTGTCTACAGGGAAAGTAAGAGAGTAAGCCACCAGGTCTGGGACTGAAACCATGGTTGGCCATATGAGAGTCCAGCGCATTAATCACCTAGTCACCGGCCAGCCCCTCAAAGGAACTTTTTCAGTAGAGACAATAATTCTATGAAATAACAAAGCTTGAAAGTTTTTACAGTTGTATGAGGGCCACAGGACATGCTGATGTGGCAGAAAAGAAGACAAGTCTTCAGGGAGTGGTCTAACAGTAAAAAATGAGACAAGAACTTCAGAATTGTAATTACAGAGATAATTGTGCCTTCACCAATAACAATTTCATCAGAATACTAAGGACTTATTAGTCATTTAGGAATGAAGTGAAGTTGAGGAAATAGAGACAGCCATGCAGTTTGCGCTTTCAAAAAATTTATCAATGAAATAAAAACATAGTGATGACTTAAGAGAGGAGCAGGTCCAGGAAATATTTTGCTTGTCTACTTCTGAAACATCACCAGCACCTACAGACATTTAATGACTCAGATAAGAAAGGAAAGAGGAAGGAGACTAGGGAAAAGCATACAAAGACTGTGGAAAATTCTTAGTGCTCCTGTTTTAAAATGTTTATTACTTGACATGAAAAGTGATGCTAGAACTCTTTAGTTTTTTTTTAATTAGAGATATACATGACATATTTTACACATATACTATGTAATATGTATGTATGTATCTAAAAGCATCTACCTCTTCCTAAGGACCTTAAAATTTCACTAGAGAAAGGACATGGAATAATAGGGATAATACAAACTTGATTCACTCATTGGACAAACAGCAGTGACTCCTATCAGCCCAACATACTGCAGATGTTAAGCCTGTAGCAGAGAAGATGCCAGATATGTTCCTGGCCATTGTGGAGCTTAAACTGAGCATTAAAAATGAAACAAATACATAAAATGTAACTAACTTCCATTATATTATTTCTAGGGATGTGAGGAAGAATTCAAATGAAGAAAACCTTAAGAGTAAATAACATAAAATGCTGTCTCATCTCTACAGTAAAACATATCAGCAATAGGAAATCAAACAGCTATCTTACTATCAGCAATAGATTATCAGCAAGATTGGAAAATTAAAACTAACCAGTACTTGTAATTTGAGGCTTAATGAGGTATTAATTTTGATATGCATAGAAATCTTTTAATGTGTTCTCTTAGTGTAAACAGGTTCTACACTTTTAAATGTGTATATAAACTGTACCTAACTCTGAAAGATGAGAAAAGAATCTTTTTTTTTTTTTTTTTTAGGTTTTTCCATTGAGTGCATGTGCTCACCAGAGAGAGGGAAAGTGAGAAATTGCCCCACGGGGATTGGCCATGACACAATCTCTTCTCCTCCACTCTTCTCTTAGTTTTTGGGCATGCATGTACAAGTGCCCAATGTGATTTTCAAGCCGCCAGGCCCAGGATCTGAACCCTATCAGCCATGTGAGAATCCAGTGCCATAACCGACATACCACCTGCTGGCCTGAGAAGAATATTCTTTAAACTAGATTCTTAAACATATTCAGCCAGACTCTCTTTCTTAATCTTAATTATGAACATGTGCTTTCACCTTTCATCTTCAGCCCTGTCACATGTTGTCTATTTCAGATCCTAACCACACATGCCTCTGGCCTTCCTCTATATTGCCACTTCTAGACCATTCTTTTTTCTTCCCTAAAAGTACCATCTACAAGCCTGGCTGGTTGTTTTTATGTAAACCATTTTTGCCACTATAAATTCAGTGTTCTTTTTTTTTTTTTTTTGAGAGATTTTCACTGTAGGGCGCATTTGCTCGCCAGACAGACAGAGAGAGACATAGAGACAGAAAGCGAGAAATCATCCCCCAGGGGGGATGGTCACGCCGCAATCCCTTCTCCTCCATTCTCCTCTCGGGATCTTGGGCACGCACGCACACGCGCCCGGCATGAGTTTTAAGCCACCGGGTCCGGGACACGAACCGCGGTCGACTACGTGGGAGTCCAGCGACATAGCCATTACGCTAACTGCTGGTTCCCAGTGTTCTTTTTTTTTTAAGATAGGTTCTCATGATACCTCATGTAAGATATCACCTCGGCCTCCCATAGAGATGGGACTGTAGGCACACATCACTATTCCCGGCTCTTTCAGACAGGATATCTCTATGCTGCCCATACTGGCCATGAATGTTCGAGCCCCCTGCCTTCATCTCCCAAGTGCCTGGATTACAGGTGCATGCCCAGCGTTAAGGGTGAACCAGGAATTGAACTCAGTCCTGCCACATGACTTCACCCCACCTAGCAGTATGAAGTTACAATAAAAATTATTATTAAAATAGGAAAATACACAGCAGAGGCCCAGCCATGCTAGTGCATGCTGGTTGATCCTGCTACTAGGTTGGCTGAGGCCATATGGAAGGTCCAGGCTTGATTCCTGTCTGTCTTAAAACTGGGGCATGGGACCATTGGATAGCATGACGGTTATGCTAGACTCCTACGTAGTCGACCATGGTTTGAGTACTGGATCTGCCAGCTTAAACTCACGCCAGGTGCATGTGTGTGTGTGCCCAAGATCCTAAGAGAAAAATGGAGGAGAAGGAATTATAGTATGGCCATCCCCCCAGGGGGTGATTTCTTGCTTTCTTTCTCTCTCTCTCTCTGTCTTTCTAGTGAGCACTTGCACCCTATAGCAAAAATCTCACTCTGAAAATTTAAGAAAAAATAAATAAATAAGTGGGGCACGATGGCTCATGCCTATAGTTCCAGCTACTATGAAACTGAGGCAGGAAGATCGCGAAGCAATTGGAAGAGAATTTCCACAGACTTCCATCTCATCTACCTGCTCACTCTCATCTGTACTCATCTGTAATCTACTGTGTCTCTAATTGCAAATGTAAACTTTTAGGATTCTATCTACTTCCAAATTTTCTTCTTGGGTACTGGATCCCACCTTCTCTCACTTACTCAAAGTACTTGCTTTTGAAATTATGAACTTTCTCTCATCATCAATTTTTACCTCCACTCTCTACTGGCTTATTGCTATCAAACAAATATGCTGTAATATTTCCCATTAAAAACAATATCTCCAGTAAGCAGACTGTGACATAAATCAGAACACGCTCAGAGGCTGACCCAATGGGAAGTCCTGGGTTTGTATCCAAAGCCCTCTCTGAAAATGCCAGGTGTGTGTATTTAAGTGCGTGTCCATGTCCTGGGGCTGGCTGGCGCTGGCAGTGCACTGCAGCATCAGGACCCTTTTGGGAGGAGTCTCTCTTTTTCTATGTCTCTCTAATTTATGAAGTAAACTTTAAAAAAAAAAAAAACTTGTATTCTTTTTTTAATTTTATTTATTTATTTTAAGTTTGCTATTGGGCACATGTGCTCACCAGAGAGAGAGAGAAAGGGAAAGTGAGAAAACAAATCACTTGAAGCGCAGTCATCCATGTGGGAATCCAGTGCCTAAACCACCATGCCACTTGCTAGCCCCTAAATAAACTTTTTAAAATATTTAAATATTTCCTCCAGTATTTAATAAAAATATTTAATACCTCCTTAGGTTCCATATATTGTTCTAACTAATACTCTATTTTTTATTCCTTTGATAACAACACTTCTTGAAATAGTCACCCGAACGTGCAAACTCCATTTTTCACTTCCAAATCCTCTTGAACATATCTCGATTAGACCTTTCCCAGCAAAAACCCCTGCATTGTCAAATGTAATCATTGATCCTTTTCTTCTCAACCCTCAGCAGTGGTTTTTTAATAGATTTTATTTCCTAGAGTAGTTTTAGGTTGACTGCAAAACTGACTGGCTGGTACAGAGATTTCCATGTTATCTCCTGTCCTCCCCTCTCCAATAAACACATTATCCATACCCCCCATCAGAGTGGTACACTTGTACAAAAGTTGCACTATGGGTGACAACGATATGTCCACGCAGGTTCCTAGCAGTCTTTGGCATACTGGATTATTCCACCCTAGCTGAATCACCGTCTTCACTTGGCTTCTGGGATACCACGAACCCCATTTCCTCCCTACCTACACCATCACTCTTCATTAGCCTCCTTTGCTGCATTTTCTTATTCTGTCCACCCCTAAACCTGAGGGCTCAGTTTTTGGACTGTTTTCTACCCATGCTTTTTTCCTCACAATCCATTTGCAAATTAATGACTTTCAGCTTTTTGTCACCAGCTCACATCTCCTACCCCATATTCCTACTTTGTATCCAGTTCTACATCTCCACCTGAATTTGTAATAAATCTCTCATACTTAACAGATTCGTGACAAAAAATTTTATTCCATTTATTCAAGCCTTGTTATCATGAATTGAAAATCAGGTCTGTAAGAATAATGTGTTTATTTTTCTCCAAGTTTCAGCTGAAGCAGGTCAGATTTGAGATAGGAAGACTGAGATTTAACTAGAATGTGTTTTTTTTCCCCAGACAGTGACTAAGGAACACAACAGGAGTGAGGCAGTTGAAGGTGTGTGTGTCTGTGCAATCCTGACCTAAAGCCTTCTGTTCAGGGGCCCTTGGCTGTCACTCTGACCTCTTCCTGCCACATTCTATCTGCAGGTTCCTTTCCCGCGAGCAACTCAGATGTTATCTATTGAATGATAGCATTAATACTCATAGAAATAGCTAGGCCAGCTTCTGCTACCAATTTCAAATGAGAAAATCTACAAAGAGTATTTAACACAGTGCCTGTCAAATAATGATTATTCAATACATTCTGATTATCATCATTATTATTAAAAATACCATTTGAAATATGGGAAGTGCTGAAGGTTTATCTTTGCTTCATATGCCCTAATATTTTTGACAAATTATAAGGAAAAAAAGGATTTAAAACTATCATTTTCTCTTTTTCTTTCCAATGATTCTAATTTGTTTCTAGAGATGTATTAGAAGCATTATAAAGAGCTTGAAGGAGGGAATTAGACTCTGTGGTCTCCAAGCGCCTTCCATGTTCTAAAGCAGAGGTGCATCTGTCACCAACTCGATCAGGTCAAGTATGTTACTCTCAAGGCACTGTTTCCCATGCTCCCCTTCATCTCTAGTGGATCTGGGAAACACTGAAGAATCACTTATTTTCAGATAGCTATAGCGCAATCAAAACTCCCATCAAAGTCAAAATTGCTATTATTTTCTGATATATAAACCCAGAGAAAGAAAATATACCTAGAATTGACCATTTAATTATGACCTTTAGTATGAAGATGTATTATGTAAACTTCCTCCTGAATTATTCTAAGTCTTAGTCATGAAATCATTAATTTGCCTGGTTTGTCACCACCATGTTGTTCAAAAATATCTCATTTAACTAATGTATCTAAGATAAGGTAATAACACACCATTTTGAAATATATGCACATTTTTTATTATGAGGCATTATAAGTCTAATATTCAGAGTAATTTCATGGAATTATATGTATTTTTATGTATTTTTCTATAATGTTAGGTAAAGGCAATGTGAAAGATGAAGATAGTATTCCTTCAAAATGCTATCAAAATTAGAAATGAAAATTCATATTTGTATCCTGAACTTTAAAAAGTGATCAATTTTAATACAGAAAAGCTTAAAATACTTGGTATTGCTCATTTTTATCACAGCTTTTGGAAATAATTGGAACTGCTCAGTACCTGTTCAGCCGTTTCCCTGTGTTGATGCTGGGTCATCTTCAACAAATGTTTTTGGTCTCTTTCATCCTCTGGAGAAACAGAAATTCAAAGTGGTTTTATCAATGTGAATTTTTATGAACATTGTGGTTTCACATGCAAAGGATGTAAATATTGCATTGTTATATGTCACTCTTTGGTGGGTCATTTACAAACCCTCAGATTCCTTCTCAAAAGCTAAGTGTAGATGTAATAGTACACCCCAGAATTACTCCAGGACCCTTAAGTCAATAAATAGAAATCAATTTTTTAAATGGCTGTGCATCTTGTGACAATACCATCTTGTGAGAATACCACATTTTGTTTGTCCATTTTGCTGTCAAAGGCCATTTAGGATATCTAAAAGTTAAATTTTTTCCAAGTTTGAGACAAATGCAGGACTATTACATTCTATTTCGGCAGTCAAGAAAGAGTTCTAATATAAGACACAGAAAGAGGTACATTTATTCAATTTCAGTAAGCTTCAAACTTCTGTACTTTCAGAAGAAACTTAAAAAGTGGAATAAAAAAAGCTACAAACTGAGATAAAACTAAACACAGTAAATAAAATAGCTTTTAGAGGACCAGAGATGGTGTAATGGTTACATTGCTGAACTCCCACATGGTTGACCACGGTTTGAGTCCCAGGCCCAGCAGCTTAAAACTCATGCCAGGATCGTGTGTGTCTGTGTGTGTGTGTGTGTGTGTATGTGTGTGTGTGTGTATGTATGCACCCAAAATTCCAAGAGGAGACTGGAGAGAAGGGATTGTGGCATGGCCATCCCCTCGAGGAGCGTGATTTCTCACTTTCTGTCTGTCTGTCTCTGTCTCTTCGGTGAAGTACACACACTCTATACCAAAAATCTCTCTTAAAAATGAAAAACAGCTTTTGGGATCAGCACATGGTGTAATGGCTGCATTGTTGGACTACCATGTAGTTGACCACAGTTCAGGTCCTGGACCCGGTGGCTTAAAACATGCCAGACGCATGTGTGTGCATGCTAAAAATCCTGAGAGGAAAATAGAGGAGAAGGAATTACATCATGGCCATCCCCCTGGAGGGGTGATTTCTCTCTTTCTGTCTCTCTGGCAAGCACATATATTCTATAGCAAAAATATCTCTCAAAAAAAAAATAGCTTTTGAATATAAAAAGAATTCTTTTGCAAGGGGTCTTCAAAAGATCATGGACAATGAGTATTATGAAAAAACTATAAATGGATTTCAAAAAAATTTTGCACTAAAATAAATTTGTACTTCAATTCCATTTTCCATGAACATTTTTAAGTCTTCTCATGTATGAATAATAAAAAAGAATGCAATAGAGTGAACATAATAGAAATTTTTGGGGGAAGAAGCATTATTAAAATGAGAATAAACTCAAGTCAAGTAGCTCAATAGCATAAAAACAAATAACTATATTAAAATGGGCAAAGTATCTAAAGAGACATTTTTCAAAAGAATATATACAAATGTCCAATAGGTCCCTGAAAAAAAAATGGAATATTCAGCACTGACTATGCTAAGCGGAGGTGACCTGAAGTTTTATGACTGACTCTGTGAAGATTAAGAAAATCACAAAGCACATGTTAGCAAATCAGCAAGATCTAGATATGGAAAGTACTATGGATGTGGAAGATGTTATAGATACTAAAGAAGAACTTACCGACAAATTTGAAGAAATGTGGAAAGATCTGGAAGAATGTCAGAATAAATTATCACTTATTGGAACTGAGACACTCACTGATTCAACTGCTCAGTAAGTCCCCTGACTGAAGATGTTCTGGTCACATTAGGAAAAGAACAGTTCCAAAAGTTAGGACATAATCTTGAAATGGTACTATCTATTATTCAATCAAAGAATGAGAAGTTAAAGGAAGACTTGGAAAGGGAGCAGTAGTGGTTGGATAGACAGCAACAGAAAATAGTCTCTGAATGTACTGCACAGTAAATTGAAAAATCAGGTCATGACTTTTTCTGAATCAAGAATCTTTAATGAGCCGAAAACTAAAATGCTTAAGGTAAAAAGAATATAGGGAGAAACTCTTGATTACCCTGGGTGAATTTCTAGAAGACCCTTTTCCTCTGCCTGACAGAAATGCTAAAAAGGAAAAGAAAAACATTCAAGAATCAACTGCCACAGCTAATAACACTGTATGAGATGTTAGAGATTCGTATAAATAGAGTATTTGATGTTCCACATGATCCATGTGTCAAAATTAGTGATTCTTCTTGGCCACCTTATATTGAGCTGCTGCTACATAATGGAATTGCCTTGAGACATCCAGAAGATCCAACTCGAATAAGATTAGAAGCCTTCCATCAGTAAAAGGATGGTCTTTATTAATTTTTTTTTTCACAAAAAGAATCATGTCATTCAAGGATAATGGAAACACAGGACTATCTGGATAAAGAAGAGGACTGCAAATCAAAGGACAAAGTCCATCTTCCTTTTGTCCTTACATGACACAGGCAACCATCTACTACTCACTTTGAAATGGTCCTTTCTCATTTAGTCAGTCTTTGGTGTTTTAAACTGCATGAAGAAGACTGCAAATAAAAAGTATTCTAGATTTACAAAGCATTTAATGTACCTTACTTCATACAATATTCTTTGAAAAACCTAATTCATGAAGTTGCCAGTGTAATGTTTTTGTTTTTAAATGTATAACAGTATGTTTTATGCATTTTGCATTCCAGTTGGTGATTAACTTCTTTATATTTTGGAATTATAATGTAAAGATTATTTAACTTGCAGATGGCTTTAAAATTGAAGGGGACAAGCAACTGACATAATGACTATGTCGCTGGACTCCCATGTAGTCAACTGTGGTTCAAGTCCCGGACCCGGTGGCTTAAACTCACACCAGGTGCACGCGCGCGTGTGTGTGTGTGTGTGTGTGTGTGTGTGTGCCCAAGATTCCAAGAGGAGAATGGAGGAGAAGGGATTGTGGTGTGGCCATCCCACTGGGGGATGATTTCTCATTTTCTGTCTCTCTGCCTCTGTCTTTCTGGCAAGCACACACGCCCTATAGCAAAACCCTCTCAAAAAAAAAAAAAAAAAAAAAGAAAAATGGACAATGAGTATTATGAAAAAACTATAAATGGATTTCAAAAAAATTTTGCACTAAAATAAATTTGTACTTCAATTCCATTTTCCATGAACATTTTTAAGTCTTCTCATGTATGAATAATAAAAAAGAATGCAATAGAGTGAACATAATAGAAATTTTTGGGGGAAGAAGCATTATTAAAATGAGAATAAACTCAAGTCAAGTAGCTCAATAGCATAAAAACAAATAACTATATTAAAATGGGCAAAGTATCTAAAGAGACATTTTTCAAAAGAATATATACAAATGTCCAATAGGTCCCTGAAAAAAAAATGGAATATTCAGCACTGACTATGCTAAGCGGAGGTGACCTGAAGTTTTATGACTGACTCTGTGAAGATTAAGAAAATCACAAAGCACATGTTAGCAAATCAGCAAGATCTAGATATGGAAAGTACTATGGATGTGGAAGATGTTATAGATACTAAAGAAGAACTTACCGACAAATTTGAAGAAATGTGGAAAGATCTGGAAGAATGTCAGAATAAATTATCACTTATTGGAACTGAGACACTCACTGATTCAACTGCTCAGTAAGTCCCCTGACTGAAGATGTTCTGGTCACATTAGGAAAAGAACAGTTCCAAAAGTTAGGACATAATCTTGAAATGGTACTATCTATTATTCAATCAAAGAATGAGAAGTTAAAGGAAGACTTGGAAAGGGAGCAGTAGTGGTTGGATAGACAGCAACAGAAAATAGTCTCTGAATGTACTGCACAGTAAATTGAAAAATCAGGTCATGACTTTTTCTGAATCAAGAATCTTTAATGAGCCGAAAACTAAAATGCTTAAGGTAAAAAGAATATAGGGAGAAACTCTTGATTACCCTGGGTGAATTTCTAGAAGACCCTTTTCCTCTGCCTGACAGAAATGCTAAAAAGGAAAAGAAAAACATTCAAGAATCAACTGCCACAGCTAATAACACTGTATGAGATGTTAGAGATTCGTATAAATAGAGTATTTGATGTTCCACATGATCCATGTGTCAAAATTAGTGATTCTTCTTGGCCACCTTATATTGAGCTGCTGCTACATAATGGAATTGCCTTGAGACATCCAGAAGATCCAACTCGAATAAGATTAGAAGCCTTCCATCAGTAAAAGGATGGTCTTTATTAATTTTTTTTTTTCACAAAAAGAATCATGTCATTCAAGGATAATGGAAACACAGGACTATTTGGATAAAGAAGAGGACTGCAAATCAAAGGACAAAGTCCATCTTCCTTTTGTCCTTACATGACACAGGCAACCATCTACTACTCACTTTGAAATGGTCCTTTCTCATTTAGTCAGTCTTTGGTGTTTTAAACTGCATGAAGAAGACTGCAAATAAAAAGTATTCTAGATTTACAAAGCATTTAATGTACCTTACTTCATACAATATTCTTTGAAAAACCTAATTCATGAAGTTGCCAGTGTAATGTTTTTGTTTTTAAATGTATAACAGTATGTTTTATGCATTTTGCATTCCAGTTGGTGATTAACTTCTTTATATTTTGGAATTATAATGTAAAGATTATTTAACTTGCAGATGGCTTTAAAATTGAAGGGGACAAGCAACTGACATAATGACTATGTCGCTGGACTCCCATGTAGTCAACTGTGGTTCAAGTCCCAGACCCGGTGGCTTAAACTCACGCCAGGTGCACGCGTGTGTGTGTGTGTGTGTGTGTGTGTGTGTGCCCAAGATTCCAAGAGGAGAATGGAGGAGAAGGGATTGTGGTGTGGCCATCCCACTGGGGGATGATTTCTCATTTTCTGTCTCTCTGCCTCTGTCTTTCAAGCCCCACCCCCCTAAAGAAAAACCCCTCCAAAAAAAAAAAAAAAAAAAAAGTAAAATAGAAGTAATCTGATATAGAAGGGGGCAAAATTGAAAATATTTAGTAAATATGTTTCATGTGTATTGCCTTATTTCTAGATATGTAAAAAAAAGTTGAGATATAAACACACTAATGGATAAAGCTAGCCTGAGAACTACATTTTGCTGTGTGTTATGTACCAAGAGACTTTGTGTATTAATCTATTTTGATTCTGCTAGTTATTAACAACAAAATTGTGTTCATGACATTTTGTTAATCCTTTATGAATTATAACTAAATAAAATTCTCTGAAAAACCTCCCCAAAAAAGGACTATTCATCACTAATCAATTAGAATATTCAAATTAAAACCACAATGAAATCTCACCTCACACCTGTTAGAATGACTTTTATCAAAAAGATGAATGAGGGACCAGCAGTTAGCATAATGCCTATGTCACTGGACTCCCATGTAGTCAACTGCGGTTCAAGTCCCGGACCCGGCAGCTTAAACTCATGCTGGGCATGTGTGCATGCGTGCCCAAGATCCCAAGAGGAGAATGGAGGAGAAGGGATTGTGGCATGGCCATCCCCCCTAGGGGGTGATTTCTCGCTTTCTATCTCTCTGTCTCTGTCTGTCTGGCAAGCGCACGCGCCCTATAGCAAAAAACCTCTCCAAAAAAAAAAAAAAGAAAAGATGAGTGATAAGTGTTGGAGAAGATTCAGAGAAAAGAAAACTCTAATATACTGTTGTTTGAATGTAAGTTAGTATAGTAATTATGGAAACAGTATAGAGGTTCCTCAAAAATCTACAAATAGAACTACCATTGCTGTGATCTGTAATTCAATTTCTGGGCACGTATCCAAAGGATGCATAACCAACATGTCAAAGGCATATCTGCATCCCCATGTTAACTGCAGCATTATTAACCATAGCTAAGATATGAAATCTGATAGTCTACCAATGGATGAATGGATAAAGCAAATGTGAATTATATACACAATGGGACTCTACACAGCCTCTAAAGGGAGGGAGAAGTCTGCCATTTGCAACAACATGGATGAATCTGAAGGACATTAGGCTAAGTAAAATGAGTCAGACATGAAAAGACAAATACTGCATGATCTCTCTTATCTGTAAAATCTTAATAAAGCTGAACTCATGGAAGTAGAGATAAGAATAGTAATTGCCAGAGTCTGGGGGAATGGGACAGAGATGGGATTAATCAAAGGGTTCAAATTTCAAATAAACAGAAGAAATACATTTTGAGATCTACTGCACAGCAGAATACTGTGTCAGTAATAATGTACTACTTATTTCAATGGAAAAGGGTGCATTTCAAGTGTTTCATCATAAAAAGGATAGGTGAGTGAGATGATAGATGCCAATTGATTAAAACATGCCACATTGTATGCATATACCAAAGCATCCTGTTGTATGCCCTATAGAAAGGATACAACTGCGGTTCGCGTCCCGGACCAGATGGCTTAAGACTCACGCCAGGCGTGTGTGCGCACGTGCCCAAGATCCCGAGAGGAGAACGGAGGAAAAGGGATTGTGGCGTGGCCATCCCCCCTGAGGGTGATTTCTCGCTTTCTGTCTCTCTGTCTCTCTCTCTCTCTCTGTCCATCTGGCGAGCACACACGCCCTATAGCAAAAACCTCTCCAAAAAATAAAAGATATTACCACACATATTATCAACATATTATTTTCCATTTTTATGTCCCTTACATGTTTTGGTTTTTTTTCCACTTTGATTCCCTCACACCACTCATTGTCCACCCTCCTCTCACACTGACTCTAGTACCCACAGTTGCTCTCCATGCTTTTATACCTTCTAATCTTCCAGTTTCTGCCATAGAGTGCAGGTATTTGACCTTAGCAATTGTGAGTAATGCTGCAATAAATGTGGATGTGCAAGTGTTTTTTTGACTAAGTGTATTCCTATCCTTTGGGAAGATATCTAGGATTAGAATGGTTGGAGCATGTAGTAGTTCTATTTATAGGTTTTTGAGGAACCTCCATTTTGTTCTTCACAGTGGCTATACTAATTTACATTCCCACAAACAGTGTCGGAGTGTTCCCTCTACACCACAGACACACCAGCATTTATCATTCTTAATTTTTTTAATTTCAGCCATTCTGATTGGAGTGAAGTGATATTTCTATGTGGTTCCAACTTTTATTGCTCTTATGATAAGGAATGTTGCCTATATACTTTATTTTTATTTTCTTAAAAAATTTTTTTGGAGAGGTATTTGCTATAGGGCACATGCATTCACCAGAAAGACAGAGAGAGACAGAAAGTGAGAAATAACCCCCCAGGGAGGGATGGCCACACCATGATCCCATCTCCTCCATTCTTCTCTCGGGATCTTGGGTATGCACACACGCGCCCGGCATGAGTTTCAGCCACTGGGCCCAGGACTTGAACTGCAGTTGACTACATGGGAGTCCAATGACGTTGCCACTATGCCATCTGTAGGTCCTATCTATATACTTTATTTTTAAAATAATTTTTAAAAGAATTATTTATTTATTTATTTCCATTTGTTATTGATTGATAACTTACTATCCAGCACATGTCTTTTCAATTTATTTATTTTTAAAAAGAATTATTTATTTTATTTTATTCATTGTCATTATTATATTTTAATTTGCTATAGGGCATGCGTGATGCTGAGAGAGACAGAGAAAGAAAAAGAGAGAAGAAAAGTGAGAAAGCAAGTTGCCAAGTCCAGGACCCAAACTGTGGTGGGCCAGGAGTCCAACACATTAACTACCCATATACTTTAAATCATCTCTAGACTATAATATTATACCTAACACAAGGTAGGTTCTATGTAAATAGTTGTTGTACTTTTTTGTTTCCATTATTTTTCCTGTTGTTGTATTTTTAATATTTTGTGCCCCCTCCCCCATTGTTTGAATCTGTAGGTGCAGAAACCACCAATACAGAGGGCTGACTGTATGTGTGTTTTAGTGAACATGTACAGTCATTATTCTTGGGTATAGACCTAAATATATCTATGTGTACCCATGAATATACTGTGTATACCCATGACTAGTGAGTGCACATGCCCACCAAGAGACATACAAGAATACTTACAGCAGCTTTATTCATAATAGCATAAAACTGAAAAAAATTGAAGTAGCGTAATGGAAAAATGGGGTATTTTATACATTCACAGCAATGAATATTATGAATGCATTACCCCATGTAACAACACAAATTAATCACATGCAATCAGACAGAATGGTCATACTGCATGAAACCATTTATTTGAATTTCAAAGACTTGCAAAACTAATCCACAATAATAAAAGTCAGAAAAGTGTTTTCCTTGTGGTGGTAATGCTATTAATCTGAAAATGGCAAGAAAAAGATTCTAGGGTACTAGAAATTTTTTATATATTAATCTGGGTCTTATCTGATTCATGATTTCATAGTATGTATTTTTTTATTCTTAAGCCTATACACTTAATATTATCTTTCTTTTATAGCATTTTTTAAAAGTCATTGAACTGTACACTAAGTATCTGCACTTTATATGTGCTATATCTCAGTAAAAATAAGTAAATAAAATTAATCCTCTAAATGAATAATTTATTATCAACACACTACTGGTCCTAAGTCACCTGGCAATGAGTACAAACAAATGTGCCCTGATCTAACCTTTTAATCAAAGATAAATTTAGAAAATAGTGGCAGGACACATAAAAAGTAAAAACTGCCTATATTTAATTAGCAAATGTAATTAACAACTATAACTCTGCTTAGCTCATATGACTGTAGATGTGCTATAGATGTAGATGTTCTTTTAGGAAAATGTAGCAATTTTCATAACCTAATCACATCTTTTAATAGAAGCCTTAGGGTTTTGGGTTCTCTTTTACATGATTAGTATAAAAGACAACATTTTTGCTATAGTAACTAATGCATCATCTTGTAAAGCAGTCCTGTAAGGTCATGAGTTTTTGCTCTAAGCAAATACTGTTTAAAATGCCACCTAGATTCAGGATTCACTTTCCATCTTGCCTTTCCATGCAATGCCTGAAAATGAGGATGACTAAAAAGTGTAATCATTTTATTAAAAATGCAATTTGCTTGAATAAACAGCTTTTAAGGGTGAGAAGCTGACAACGGCAGTTTACAATTACACCTGTCGTCCCATGACAGCCACAGGCATACCAGAAACATAAATGTCAGTGCACTCCACTGCCAAAGTAGAACATCTGAAGAGTCAATGGGCAGAAAGAACCGAGGTTTTATGCAGCAGTTAGAGATTACTGTCAGGAAGGTCCCAATAAAAAATTGGAAGATTTAGAATCACATTAAAGACTGTCATATACCGTGTGTTTAAGAGCCTCCTGGTGAAAACAGTAATGGCAGCCCACATCGTAGGTTTTTTTAGGGAAAGGGTGTCGTAGCACCAGGGGAAGGTATATACAAAGCCCACACTGGGGAACAAGTGTGCCATAACACAGGGGAACGTCCTACATGCCCTATCAACAAATCAAACAGCAGAAGAATATTGAGGTAGAAAACAGATCAGATTGTTCAGGACACTTATGTCTTTTGGGGGCAAAAAAAAAAAAGTTGGAAACTAGACTTATAAAATTCTTAGACATCAGGGAAAATTCTGTGGATGTACAATCTATAAGAATGTCATTTTCTGAGAACTATATCTCCTATAAGAGAAAAGCTTATTTAAAAATGTCTTCTCCAAGGCAAACTTGGAAGAAGTGGACTATATGATAAGTTATTTTAAAAAGGGCAAGTGAGAGAGTTGTGTATCTCCCTACAGAAATAATTCACTCGGTTCTTCTAAAGAGTCTAAAGAGTGAAATATAATGCCATTATCTAAGGTGTAATCCTGTCAGTGAGCCATTTATCCCTTTAATTTGGTATTCCACGTAGAGAAAGAGTCTATTTTTTGGCCTTTTTAAATGGCCTTTTCTCCCTTCCGGCAAGTCTTCCTGACTCAAAACACAGGCAGAGGACAAAGCAAAGGAACAGAGCTGTAGGAAAACAATTGTGATCATCTGAAAGCTTTATTCATCACTGTCCCAACAGAAAACAGCTCACAGTGGTTGGGCAATAAAGGGCGATTTACAGAGGTGTGTGCAAGGTATAGAGAAATCAGAACGGATGATGCATGGCCTTCAAAGACGGGACCAGCAGACAGTCATTTCTACCCTCAGCCCTAACAGGGGAGAGGAGGGAGCAGAGAAGATAGTGCAGCAGCAGAGGCTGTTCGAGAGGGGCCCACGATGGATGGAGGCAACCTCTGTACCTGGGAGGGAGTGTCCAGACCTAACACCTCACTCACTCTCCCCCTCCATCTAATCTCCTCCTCACAGCCACCACTGGAGGCCCGAGAACAAGGGGACCTATGGAAGCAGGTCAGACAAGACAGCAGCCTGGGGTGCAAAGGAATGTGGGAGACAGTGGCTCTGGATAACAGAACAGGAGAAAACCAACAGGAGATGTATTAAAATAGCACACTGTGTGGGGCAGTATACGAGTGTACGAGTGCCTGGTAAAATAAAGCAGACTGCTTGAGTCACACAGAGAGAAAAAGGTCTCTTCTGAGGTAGTCAGGGAGCATGTCGAAAAGGAGGCAGCAATACAGAATACTGAGAACAGGGTGGTGGCTGCCAGGGCCTGCGGGGAGAGGGACGAGGTGATACCTGCTCCTCTAGGTATAGAGTTCGATTTTGCTAGGTGAAAAGATTTCTGGAGGTTGCTTGCACAACAATGTGAATGTACTTGATACAGTAAATTGCGCATTTAAAAATTCTTCAGATGGTTGTATATATCAAATTTTATATATCAAATATGTTTCATATACTTATGTATATTTTAGTGCAATTAAAAATATTTTTAAAAGGAGGCAACACAGTGTAGTTAGATTCTGTTACTATGACAAAACTTGGATAAGTAGAGATGGAGATATGAGGGAAGATAGAATATAGAGCAATCTGAATGCAAGACTTTATGTTTAGAAATGAGAAAAAAAAAAAAGAACACCAACTCAAGAGTGCCATCTACTAAATTTCAAAGCAATTGGGAAGAAAGTAAAATAGATTTCTACAAAAAATAAAGAAATAATGGGGTGGAGAGTGGGGATATTTCTGTAACACAGGCAGTGTTTAATATTACTGCAGAAAGCATAAATACTGGGCTTACAGACTATAGAACTATAAATTGTATGGAGATTTCAGGTATAAATCATTTCTGTTGTTTAGCCAGGAACCAAATGAAATCTCATAAGTGCATTGGATTCCTATTGCCACTGTAATAAATTACCACAACTTAGTGGCTTAAAACAACACAAATTTACTATCTTACAGTTCTAGAAGTCAGAAATCAAAAACACACTCAATAAAGTAAAGTAAAGACAGGACTTTGTTCTTTCTGGAGGCCTCAGGAGATCCTATTTCCTTGAGACAGCTTCTAGAAGTTGCCGACATTTCCTAGTTAACGCTGCCCTTCCTTCTTCAATGCCAGAAATGGCTGCTTGAGTCTTTCTCACATCGCATCATCCTGAGACTCTCTTCTGCTTCCCTCTTTTACATTTAAAGGGCTGTCATGATTACACTAATCCTGCCTAAACAATCCAGGATAAAAGTTCCCCCCTTTTTTTGAGAGTTTTTTTTTTTTCTATAGAGCACGTGAGCTCGCCAGAGAGACAGAGAGAGGGAGAGAGAGACAGAGAGACAGAAAGCAAGAAATCATTTCCTGGAGTGATGGCCACACCACAATCCCTTGTCCTCCATTCTTCTCTCGAGATTTCGGGCACGCACTTACATGCGCCTAGTGTGTGTTTTAAGCTGCCAGGTCCGGAACTCAAATCACAGTCAATGACATGGGAGTCCAACAACGTAATCATGCCATCTGTACATCTCAATAATCTCCTTATTTTAAGGTCAATTCATTAGAACCGTAATTCCATCTGCAACCTTAATTCCTCTTTGCCGCATAATAACATAGTAACAGATTCCAAGGATTAGTATGGGAACATCATTCTGCCCACCACACAAAGAAAGAAAAAGTTTTTCATTATTTTACTTTCCTAAATCTTTTTTTTTTTAGGTTTGTTTTGTTTTGCCATAGGGTGCATGTGCTTGCCTGAGAGACACAAAGAGAAGGAAAGTGAGAAGTCACACACACACACACACACACACACACACCCCAGGGAGGATGGCCACACTGTGATCTCTTCTCCTCCACCCTCCTCCTGGGATTTTGGGCATGCACGCACAGGCACTTGATGTGATTTTCAACCCATCAGGTCTGGGACTAGAACTGCTGTTGACCATGTGGGAGTCCAATGCCCTAACCACCACGCCACCTACTGGCTCCCTCTAAATATTTTTATTAATGAGGCATGCATCTAAATGTATTTATGTTTTCCTGTCCACTTCACTTGTTCTATAGTCACTAAACATATCAGAGAAGGTGGAGGAAATTAAAAAACTGTTTCTAAACCCTTCACCACACAAAGCAAAGTAGATTAAATTTCATCAGAAATCATTCCCCTCCATTTCAGATTTAAGAGAATTCTGAAAACTGTTTCCTTTATATCAACGTCAACAACAACAACAACAAAAATAGCTAGCTCAGTGTGATAGTTACACATATGATTCTCTAAAAGTCAGAAAATCTTACCATTTACTCGCCTAGGCCCCTGCATCATACCACCACCGCCACCGTCTGACAACTGCTTTGAGCTTTGCAGTCTACCTAAACTTTTGCATGCACTGTTTTTATTTGGTGCCTTCTAAAATCAGGTAATTGGAAACACTAAGTTGAATTTCTGGGAGGAAAAAAATAGTTGGCCTCCTAATACATTATCCCATTATTATTTCGGCTGCCTAAAAATTTACACTTAAACAATAATTACGCATATTTTTGGGGTACTGCATGCTATTTTTACACATGTATACAATGTGCAATGATGAAATCAGGGTAACTAACATATCCATGTCCTCAGATATTTACCATTTCTTTGTGTTAGGAACATTCAAAATCCTCTTATTTCAAAACATAAAATATTATTACCTATAGTCACCCTACTGTGGCACAAAATACTAGAAATGATTCCTTCTAACTGTAATTTTATACTTACTAATAAACCTCTTTCTAGCTATCCCTCCCCTAAACTTTTTCAGACTCTGGTAACTGCTATTCTACTCTCCACTTCTATGGGATCGAATTTTTAGTGTACACATATAAGGGGAAATATGTAGTATTTGTCTTTCTGTATCTCATTTGTTGCACTTAGCATAAGTCCTCCAGGCTCATCACTGTTGCCACAAGTGACAGGACCTCATTCCTTTTTGCAGCTGAATAGTATTCTATTGCACTTATGTACCACGATTTCTTTATCCATCATCAGTGATGAACACTTGGGCTGATTCCATGTCTTGACTATTGTGAATAGTGCTGCAACAAGCATGAGACTGCAGATATCTCTTAGATACACTGATTTCCACTCCTTTAGGAATACACCTAGTATACTACCAGTAGTAGGATTACTAGACCAATTTTAATTTTTGAGGAGTCTTTGCTGATTTCTGTAATGGTTGTACTAATTTACATTCCCAATAAGCCAATACAGTTGTGTATGAGTTCCCCTTTCTCTGCATCCTTGTCAGCTGTTGACTATTATCACAAGTACAAGAAGACATTTTAACTAGGGTAAGATAACATATCATTGTGGCTTTGATTTGAATTAGTGTTGATTAATGATGTTGAGCATTTTCTCATATACTTGTTGGGGTTTTTTGTGTTTTCCTTTCAAAATGTCTATTCAAACAGTTTGTCCATTTTTTAATCAGATTACATGTTTTTTTAACTACTGAGTTGTTTCAGTTCCTTATCTATTTTTAGAAATTAATTCTTTGTTGAATAAATAACTGATGAGTATTTTCTCCCAATTTGCAGGTTGTCTCTTCATTCTGTTGACTTATTATCTCAGTGCATAAGTGTTTTAGTTTGAACTAATCCACTTTGTTTATTTTTGCTTTTGTTGCTTGTATTTTTAAGACTTTATAGATCAAAAAAACTTGCCCAGATCAATGTCTTGAAGTGCCTTCTCTCGGTTTTGTTCTAGTAGCTTTGTAGTGTTAAGTATTACATTTAAGCCCATAATCCATTTTAAATGTTCCATGTGCTGGGACCAGCAGTTAGCGTAATGGCTATGTCGCTGAACTCCCATGTAGTCGACCGCGGTTCGAGGCCTGGACGCGGTGGCTTAACCTCACACTGGGTGTGTGTGCATGCGTGCCCAAGATCTCGCTTTCTGTCTCTCTCTCTCTGTCTGTCTGGCAAGTGCACGCACCCTATAGCAAAAACCTCTCAAAAAAAAAAGTTCCATGTGCTGACAAACATGTGTACTCTGCAACTGTTGGATAAAATATTCTGTAAATGTCTGTTCCATTTAGTCAGCAGCATACTTTAACTCTGATATGCTTTTGTTTCTTTTCTGCCTGGACAATCTGGTCATTGCTGAAAGTGAGGTGTTGAAGTTCACTATTACTGTATTGTAGTCTCTCTCTCTCCCTTTAGATCTATTACTACAAGAGTAGGTTGTTATAAAAGCTAAAATGCTTACGTGTGTGTGTGTGTGTGTGTGTGTGTGTGTGTGTGTGTGTGTTTCACACACCCCACTGATTTTCCTGCCTTTGTCAGCCACTTTGTGACATAGGACCAGAGGATGGCCAGATACCAACTCAATGTTCATAGACTTTTCAGTCACCAACATAAAAAGACAAATAAACTCCATTCTTTATAAATCTTCCAGTCACAAGTATTTCTGATTAGCAAAATAATAATGAACCAAAACAGATATGCAATAAAATATTATTAAGCCTTAAAAATGAAGGCACTCAGACCTGGTGACAAGTAGTAACCCAAGGCTCTGCAATGCTGGAAGCCATACAGATGATCTGAGTTTAGCTCCCAGGTCAAACTGTACATGCTGCACATGTGCACATGTGACCATTATCCTGACTAGCTGGAAAGGCTGTGGGGAAGGATCATGGCATGAAATCCTGTTGAGGGTGCTTGTATTTCTCATTCTATCTCTTTTTTCTTTCTCTCTCTTATCCATTAAATAAAGAAGTAAATAAACTTTTTAAAAAAGAAGAAACCCCTGACATGTACAACATGCATAAACCTTGAAGACATTATGCTAAGTGAAGTAAGCCAGCCACAGATGGACAAATACCTGTGACTGCATTTCCATAAGGTATCTAAAACAGTTCAACTCAAAGAAGTAGCAAATAGGATGATGTTTGCCAGAGGTTGAGGGTAGAAGAGAAGGAGAGGTGCTGTTGACTTGAAGTTTCAGTTACGCAAGATGAGTGCTAGTGAGCTGCTATACAACATTGTGCCTCTCGTTAGCAGTACTGTACTATGTACTTAAAATTTTGTTAGGGTGTGTATCTCATGCTATGTCTTTACCACAACAAAAATATTTACTTAATAAATATTTTTTAAATTAATGCTTTAAAAAATAGATGTGAATGTTTCAGCTAAAGTTTTAGAATAAAAGAAACAGATACTAACATTAGGGACAAAAAATGATACACAAGTCTTTAATAGTTTAGTAGTCAGGGGACAACTGACTGTTGGATTATCGTTGAGAGAACCAAACCAACCAATCTAGCTCCTTCTTAGACTAGAAATAGAAAATAAAATTGGAATCATTATCCTCATCTTTACTTTTATTCACTTTAGTTACCTCGACTCTGACAATATACTATGGAAGAAAATGCTACACATACAGTTGACTGCCCTGAATTTGTATTCCTGTTCCTAACCATCCCTTCTTTTTGCTATTGGATGACTTCATTTCCATTCTCAATAATTCCTTCCTACACTTCAGGGGTCTCTCAACACCTTCTCCCATTATCCTGCTCTCTCTGGTCTGTATTTGTGATTACCTCATTCCTTGAAGTAAAAGGATATCACTTAGTTCTTACAGCTTTTTTCTCAAAACTCACTTCTGTCTCACAACTGCTCCATACACTTACATTCCTCTTCTCCTGAAATAATTTCTCCCAAAATGTTGTGCTATTTCTCCTGTGAGAGAAATAATGTCAGCACATTGTTGTGAAGCGGTGTTATCTCATTTACTGAGTTTGTTCTTCTAGAATCACAAAATTAATCAACAACAAGGACAAGATAAAAATAAAGCTCCAATTATAAACACCCTGGTACTTTCATCAGTGCCTATCAGAGTCTGTTATTTTGTAATATGTAACTATGCCAACCATCTCTTGCACTTGATTATGGCCTGAACTAATTAGTATGAGTCTCACAGATCAAATCACTTTACTTCATTTTATTTAAGCCATCTTTGCAGACTTAAATAGCCCTGGCACTGTAAAAGGAAAGAGCATGGCATGGTCAAAGCAAAGAAGATTTGAGTGTGCAAATGAAGAAGAGGGCAGAGAGACAAGAGAAGCCTAAAATGAAAGAGTCATTCATTCACTCATCAAAAAAATACATTGAGCTCCCTTTTGTATATTAGGTACTGGGTGCTGGGAACATATCAGCAGTGAGAGTTGGAGACCATTATTAAAACCATGATATGGGGGTGGTGGGGCAATCCTGTAGCCTAGTGACTAAGGGAACTAAATCCCACATGGTCAATTGCAGTCTGCATCTCTGGCACTGGCAGCTTGAAAAACACTCCAGGTGCTTGTGCACATGTGCCCAAAATCTGATGAGATGGAGAAATGGAAAAGATATTGCTGTGTGGCCATGCCCCATTGGGGGGGGGGGTGCTTTCTCCCTCTCTGTCCCTCTGGCGAGTGCACATGCCCTCTGGCAACTTTTTGTAAAAGAACTTTTTGAAGCTTATTTTTTGTAAGAGAGAAAGAGAGAGAGAAATCACCACCAACAGAGTCCCCATGCTGTAATCCCACCCCCAGTTCCAAACAGCCAGGATCGTGGGCAAATGCACACACGCATACCATGTACAGGGATACCCAACCAGGACTTTTCCACATGCTGCTACTGCTGAGCCACCCAGCTGGTCTGAAAGCATTTCTGTAAGTACTAGGAAGTTTATAGACGTTTTCTTCTAGGTACCTGTACTAGAAAACCATGTCATTGTACAAAAGGAGGCACTGACATGATCTCATTTTTTAAATGACTGATCATATTGTAGAATGGTGATTGGAACAGAAAACACTATAGGATGAAGAAATGATAAAGTTATCATTTAAATAGCCAAGAAAGGGGACTACTGAGAAGACTGAACAATAATGGTGGCAGGGGACTAGACTTATGGAATGTTTAGAAGGAACAGTACACAAAACTTTGTGATTCAATGATAGGGGTTTTAAATATTGGTAATTTTTTCTTAATTCCTACATGAAAGTAACAATATGACTTTTTTATATGTGAAATGTGAAATGTGTATATATATATACACACACACACACACATATATTTGGGCAGATTTGGTGGTGCAGTAGTAAGGCTCTGCTCAAACTTAGCTGAATCCATATAGAAGATCACAGGTTCAGTTCCCTGACTGACCCATACATGCCAGGCATAAGGACCATGGACTTATAAGGCTAGGTGGACTTGGAAAGATTATGCTGTGGAACATATTGAGGGTATCTGTCCTTCTCTCTCTGTATCTCTCACTGTCATGAAAGAAAGAAATAAACTCTCTCTCTCTCTCTCTCTCTCTCTCTCTATATATATATATATATATACACACACACACATATGTGTGTATACACACGTATATATTTAAATATGTAAAATATTATATATACATGTATATATAGTATTTTATAATATATTTAAGTTAAATATAATACAAATTATATTTAAGGATTCAGTAGAGGTTTGCAATATCTACTTTACTTTCTCCATGTATAATCTACAACAGAACATAAGTAAAATCAACAGTGAAATAAAAATGCTTTCAGACAGGAACCAGCTATTTGGAGAGAATTGAGAATATAATCACTAATGCTGATATTATGTTCTACACAGAATATTAATTATTCCATATGATCAAATGAAGTCCCTTTCCTCCTATTTTTGCAAATAATTAACAAAATATTTAGAGACAAACTCTTTGTAAATGTCTTCAATAAATTTAACACAAAGTAAAAAAGTTTGTTCATATTTACAAACACCTAAACTATAATTATTTAGTTTTAGCTAATTTCACTAAATTTGGTTTAAACTACTGATAACTAATACAGGCTTCAGACAGTTCCTTTAGTAAACATAGGTAAGTTTTCAACCTTTGATCTTAAAATACCAAATAATTCAAGAATAATAAAGGCATCTGTGAATACAAATGTTATACAATGGGTTTGTCCAGGTGATTGAGGGTTTTTTGGATTACTGTTATGTAAAGTACAACATTTATTAAAAGATAAGTAGGAAAGTGTGTTACTTTATAACTTATAGATATATACATACATTATGAAAAAATAAGGCAATTCTTGTCATCTATCATTGTCTTTCCAATTCCACACTTATTTGATGCTCTGTGCCAGGTACTTCCACACACATTGTCCTATTGAATCTTTACAACCATCTTGAGTAGGAGGATTTTACAAACTAAATTTTACAAAATAAAACTAAATGTCTAAAAGTAAGCTATTTCCCAGATCACATGACTCATAAATGGTAGAAATAGGAATTGCAGGTCCAATGATCTTCTATATTGCTAAAACACCCCTGCAACTACTTATACTACCACGCACAGCAATATAACCATGAAAATGTAGGGCAAAATGGAGCTCCAAATGAAAAATGTAATGAATTAGAGGGAAGGCAGAATGATCTTCTTTGAGCATGATATCTAACATATAGTTACTATGAGGGCCTACACTGGGTCATTCATTGCAAGTTTACAGTCATGTAACTTATTACTGTACCCCTCCAGAACCACTTAGAGCAATTTCCAGACTATCTTTCAGCAAGATAATAGAAATATTCTCAGGAAAACATTTCTTTCCATGCTGTTGAGATCTCTCTAAGCATATGGCCATTCTATGGCTCAGTTCCAGTTTCTGCTTTGCTTTTAAACTATTCTTTGTAGAATTAATCATCAATATTGTTAAACTGCAGATGGGGCCCTGTAGGATAGAGGAGACAAGTGAATAAGCTAGAAAAATACGGGCTGATATTGGTGCCCTGGCACACACTCAGGCAGGGTTTCTTCAAGAAAAATGATATGGGCATTATGATCAAATCTTTCCAAGGTTATACACTTAACAGTTAGAAGTACTCACAAAATGAGACCCCATTGACAGTGCTTGTCTCTGTCTGTCTATCTCTCTGTCACTTGTTAAAGAAAGAAAGAATTAGAGAAAGAATGAAAGAAACATTTTTCAAAATTTTTCAGAAACAGAAAGGATGAGGCATGTTAAAAAGACAGGATGGGGCTGGCTCTGTAGAATAGCAGTAATGCACTGCTAATTGAAGCCAGATTCCACATGGCAACTGTGGTTCAAATCTCCAGCCTGGTCAGTCTGAAATACGCAGGGCAACAGATGAGTACCCAAGATCTGATTGGCTGGAGGTTCGGAGGAAAGGAATTGCAGTGTGAGCAGAACTTTGTGGAGGAGGCTTCTCTCACTCGATCTCTCTCCCTCCCTCCCTCCCTCTCTCTCTTACTCCATGTGTGCATGCATTCACTCTGTCATGAGTAAAGAAAAAAAAGACACAAGCACCAGCCAGCCACAGTAGCATAGCAACAGCACAACACCACACAATACTAAGCCACAGGAAGGCCCCAGGTTCCTGTCCTGAGAGCTCCGTAAATGCTGGTGGACATGATCACAGCTATGGCAGGCTAAGGCTGGTGGGGGATCACACTGTGGAGATCCTGTTGGGGGTCTCCCTCTTTCTCTCTCTCTCTCTCTCTCATGGAAGAAATAAATAAAAATTTAATTAGAAAAAAAAAAAGACACAGAACCCAAACTGAAAGAACGTTCAATGGCTAAAACTAGAATAACTGTAGCAGCAAAATAATGTAACATTGGGTTTTAACCCAAAGAATAAAATATTTTGGCCATGAGTTCGTACTGAAAGGAAATGATGAAATAAACAAAGGGAAAGACAGTTGGGGTATTCTGACCATTGGCTCTGGGGTACAAAGGTCTACTGGCTATTACCTATAAGCTGGATAGGAACTCATTAGTCCAGCAAACTAATGTTTACTTTCAGGACTGTCTCTGACATCATTCAGGGTTATTTTGGCCTATCTATTTCTTCTCTAGGAAAACAAGATCAGCATGCAATTTAACTCAAGAAGAAGAAAACCTCGCCTTGATTCAAGAGTTAAAATGCAGACTATACTAGAGGAATTCTGGACTTCTCTCCTTGGACCTCATTTTATTTCACAAGAGACTTAGAAAAAGGGGGAATCCCACGGGCCTTGGCTGATAGAATACTAGGTGATTAGATAATGCCCGTAAGGCCAGAGAGCTCCAGAACCAAGCAGCTCATGAAACTGGACATCGGTGGTTCTAAGCAGAGCTGCAGGAGGTACAGTGCTGGCTCTGAGAAGCAACACATGCTCTCTGCTGATATCCCTGCAGACCTCGCAGAGATTTCTGATATTAATAAGATGTGAGAGATAAGCAGAGAGTAATAGTTCTCAGTGTTTATAAGCGTATGGGAAAACAGGACTTCTCAACTTCAGTGGGCTGCCTTGAACGCATCTAATATTTCACTTGACAAATTCTGAACAGAAATCTCTACCCCAAGTACTTAGCCACTATTGTATATAAAATCAATGAAAAATTACTACGTAAAATGGTTACATATTCTGCTATTATTTATGGTCAAGCTGCTGTTTACGCACATTCTCCTCAGGCCATTAAGAACACTGACTAGAACTTTCAGCCCCAAATACAGTAATATATTGTTTAAAACCTGAGCACAACTTAATAACTGATTTCTAAAGCTGGACTTCAAAAGCTGGAGCTCATCAATCTGGGACTCTTCAGTTGACCTTCCACAGAAGCAGCTGAGGAAGTCATTTCAGTGATTACCATTCTACTTTAAAACTGCCAGACTGGGCTGAGAAAACAGGATCTTCAAAACATGTCTGGGTCAGGAGTCACATTTCATTTTCCCATTTATCAATATTAAAGGATTAATTATAGAACATGGCTGTCACCATGTGTCTGCTGGCACAAAATCAATACATTTGTTGCTGGGAGTAACAATTTAATGGCAATAAGCCCTCAAATTATCTGGATGATTTGCAAGTTTAACTGAAAGCTTTTATCACCCATGGCCTAACTTGTTTATCATTCTGCATATCAGGTACTAATTGTAAAAAAATAAACTATGTCAGTGAGTTTTTTAAAAATCCACTATAATCAATGCATAGCTTCTACAGTGAAAAAAAAAATTAGAAGTCATATTCTAGAATGGCTTTTCCAATTTACCTGATCACAAGAATCACTTAGGACCCTTATTTAAAATGGAGATTCCATTTGGAATTCCACATGAGGCTGGCCCCATAACCTAGTGGTGAAAGAGTTGGATCTCACATGGCTGATGGAATCGTGTGAATCCTAGCCCCGGTGACTTGCAAAACATGCCATGGACATGTGCAAGTGTGTCCAAGATCTCAATGGAATGACTGTAGAGAAAATGGAGTCAGGATGATTTAGTCTGGTTCCCTCACTTCCCATTAGTTGTAGTGCACTTGCACACTTACTACAGTTTTACCCCATTGAATATGCATGTGTGTGCATTGAATATGCATGTGTGTGTGCAACAATTTGGTTCTGGCAATGAGCCACTATTGTCTGCAGCCCCTTTAAGAGAGAGGACACACCTGGCCCTGTTTAGCTAGCTAGCCCTGCTCAGCTCAACCTTGGTTCTACGAGCTCGACCCTGGTGGCCTTGGCTCAGCTCAACTCAGCTCAGCTCCATACACTACGAGCTCCAAGAAGAAGGAAGTACTCTGTGAATGGTCTCCTTGTGCATTGTAAGCTCCGAAAGGGAAAAAGTACTTTATGAGTGCTACTAGAGCTCTGTGAGCTCATTGAACTCAGAACAATAAACAACATGACATCAGTGCCTCGGGTCTTTATCCAACTCTCTGCATCTCCATTTGACCTACCCTCTCCGTTTGACCTACCCTTTGGAGGGGGAAAGAATCTTGCAAAACAATGGAAAAATGGAGAAGAAAGTATTAAGGGGTGACCATGCCCTATGGGGGGGAGGGATGCTTTCTCCCTCTTCCTCTATAAATTTCTCTGTCTCTCTCTGATAAGCACATGGGTCTTCTAGCAATTTTTCTTTAAATGGGCCAGCAGGTGGCATGGAGGTTAAGGTGGCTGGGCCCCACAAGGCCAACTCTATGGTTGAAGTCTCAGACCCAGCAGCTTGAAACTCACACCAGACACATGTGCATGTGTTCCTAAAATCCCAAGAGGAGAATGGAGAGAAGGGAGTGCAGCACAGCCATTCCTTCTGGAGGGGGTGATTTCTCACTCTCCCTCTCTCTGTCTCTCTCTGTCTCTCTCTCTCTCTGTCTGGTGAGCATACAAATGGCAAAAATATATATACTTTTTTTTTTTAATAAAAAGAAAATCATCCTGGGCAGATGTGCATGTGTATCCAAAATCCAGAGACTAAAAGGGAAGAGAAGGAATTGCAGCATGGCCAGCCCCCTAGGGGATAAGTTCTCACTTCCTCTCTCTCACTGTCTCTCTAAGGTAAGCACACATGCCCTAAGATAAAAATCTAGAATAAAGTAAAATAGATTCTGACAGGCTTGTTGGGCTCAGGATTCTATTATCTTTTTTTTTTTTTTTTGGAGAGGATTTTTTTTCTTTTGCTATAGGGCACGTGCACTCGCTAGACAGGGAGATAGAGAGATAGAAAGCGAGAAATCACCCCCCAAGGCCATGCCACAATCCCTTTTCTTCCATTATCCTCTCGGGATCTTGGGCACGCATGCACACGCGCCCGGCATGAGTTTCAAGCCACCGGGTCCAGGACGCAAACCGCAGTTGACTGCATGGGAGTCCAGCGACATAGCCATTACACTAACTGCTGGTCCCAAGGATTCTATAATCTTTAATAAGTATCCCAGGTAACTCTACGGTCAAAAACATAGAAAAGATATGGAATGTTGAAGCGGGGAGATTAATGTCTCTGTATTGACTGACATGCATGGCGTTCCCTTTTGAAAAAGCAATGTAATACACTGTAAAGTTATATGTAATCCAATGTAATGTAAAGATTATGATGATAATAAAAATTTTTTAAAAAAGTTGGGGGAAAAATTTGTAGAGTAGAATGTATATCTTCCTATTAATTTAACAAATTGCTTATTTTCAACGTCCCTGCCGCTCCCTATCACTCACAATACCCTGGTCTGCTAGGCTGAACACCCAGGACCTCTACAGTAGCTTCTGCCAGCAGAACTTGACATTTTGAAAAATTAAAATAACCTCTGAACTAATAATCCTCTGTCTCCTGGCTCTCATGAAGGAGCCAGGTTAATCTTCCAAAAACACTTCTTAATTATGTTTTATCCTTTGATTCACAAAATATTTGCAGGCATAACTAGTAAGAGTCCAGGCTCTGGGCCAGACTTCCTAGGTTTGAAGCTTATCTTCACCATTGACTTCCTAGTTCTAGAAACTTGGCAAAACTTATAACCTCTCAGGATTCTGCCCCCTTTCCCTATAAAATGCAAATAGTAACAGTGCATACCCCTTAAACTACACTGATGACCCCTGATCATTCTCTCAGGTTCTGGCACACACTACGTGGCCAATAAATATGCATTACTATTATTACATTATGAGATAATAACTTGAAATAAACTTCTCCTTTTATCTATTTTTTTGTGTGGAATTTTCTAGTCAGAGGCATCTGCATTGCCTGAATAAGATTAGAATTGTGAAGCAGGAAAGAAAACTAAAAGAAACTATCAATGTTCAATTTTTGTTCTTGTTGCTGTTTAAACTTAAATAAGCTGTTGAACTCATATCAGAACTAAAAACAATGTTTTTAATGTGCAGAAACCAAAATTATCTAGGAAAAAAATATTCTTAAGGCTCAAAAAGGAAGACCCCCCCCCAAAAAAAAAAGAGTTCATGCCATGAAAAACAGATTCAAGGGGCCAGCTTCATGGTCTGGGGGTTAAGGTAGTTGGATCCCACGTGGTCAGCCAGGTAGTCTGAGTCTGGTGGCTTAAGAAACACTCCAGGTGCATGTACATGCTCAAAATTCCAAGAGGAGAGAAAGATGGAGGAGAAGGGATTGCAGCATGACCATGCCCCATTGGGGTGCTTTCTCCTCTCCTAGCTTCCTCTCTCTCTCATGATTACTACACCCTCTAGTCAAAAAAAAAAAGAAAGGAATGAAGGGAGGGAGGGAAGGAGGAAGGGGAAAGAAAAGAAAAGGAAAGATGTAACTCTTACTCATCTTACTCAGGCAAGGCTAAATGAGAGTCAGCTGGACTCAGGAGGAAGGCACAGTCAATGGCACAGGAAACTGGCGGGTATCTGTAGAGTCTGGAATGAGATACTAAAGACAAGTCCCGGGAACTACAGGAAGAAGAGCAGATCGCACCTAGAGTTACCAAGCTTTGTCCAAACCAGCAACATGGTTAGGTGGGTGGAAGCCAAAACAAGCCCAGTGCCCTTCCCCACAGGGGAACACTGTGAGTGCCTTTGTGGCTCCTTCGTGGCTGCCTGGTCGGAGGGGATGGGAAGCCTCCCATCCACATCAGTCTACAAGTCTGCACAGAATGAGGAGCAGAAACGACTTCTGCACACAGGAAGGGACTTTATGAGCATCACCAAGCTTGTCCATGGGAACGAATCTTTTCAATAGTCCAGAACACTCAGAAACCTCCCATAATAAGGGTTGAGTCCTCAGAGAAGTGGGAAGACTCAACAATTATGGTTGGGCTGACAATACTCTAACCTATACTAATTACATTTTTATTATTACAATGATTCTTTATTGCCTTTTACACCATGGCTAACCCCAGGGCCTCCATTATCTGGCTCCCAGAGTCAAATTACTGCATATTACTTCCCCTCTACCCTCCCAGAATAAGTCTGAGCTGGAACAGAATTTTTAACTGAGTTCTTTCTATGTGCCAAGAATTATGACTACGTACATTGGTGAGATCTAGAGACTTGTCAAAATGAGAAATTAGAAATAATAACAACTAGCATTTCTTTCAAGCACTTAAGTACTTAGCATGGACTAAATACTTTCAGGAGGTTATGTCATTTAATTTACGTCATGGCACCTCTTCGGGATAGGTACCGCTATTACTGATGTGTGCTAGATGTGGTTATAAAGACTCACAGAGCTTAAATAAACAGCTCGAGATTCTTCAAGCAGTTAGGCAGCCTGTCAGCATGTCAGCCTGGGCTATCGGATTCCACAGCTTTGATTCCTCACTAACCAACTACACTGCTTCCCAGAAAGGAAAAAGGAATAGGGAAGAAGCAATCCATCCGGAAGACGAACATCACATCACACGCCAGGCTAGAAGAAACAGCAAGTCACAGAAGTAAGACCCAAAAGAACTTAGTTAGCATCTTTCAAGGAATTAACCAAATCAGGAAGCCCAACCCAAGTCACTTTTCAACAGCCAAGTTCCCAGCTCCCTTGTTTTTAGAGTGCAATCCTCAGGGCCATGAGAAATGAGAGAAGCTTGCAGCAGACACTGTTCTTTAGCCACCCCAAATCATTTCCCCTCGGCCCTGCCCAGGGCTGGCCAGTGTGGAATGCAGGAGCTAGGCACTCAATTCCCCAGACTCACAGTGACACAGCCATGTGACAGAGCTCTGGCCAAAGAGCCAGGAGTCAAAAAACAAATGCTCATAAAGACTTCCTAGAAAACATCGTATTTGCTGAT
Organism: Tupaia belangeri chinensis; assembly: GCF_000334495.1. Lineage (NCBI taxonomy): Eukaryota > Metazoa > Chordata > Mammalia > Scandentia > Tupaiidae > Tupaia > Tupaia belangeri. Next base: position 1,438,779 of record NW_006159808.1, on the reverse strand, counting down.
ATTTAAAAATTTAAAAAAAAGAAAGAAAGAAAAAGAAATAGAAAGTAGTACTTTTCCTTTCTTCTTCTGCCTTGAGTAGGACATAAAATCAGCTGCAATGAGCCTATGACATGACAAATCGGCAGTCAGAAACACACTGAAGGGACCGGCAGTTAGCGTAATGGCTATGTCGCTGAACTCTCATGTAGACAACCACAGTTCGAGTCCTGGACCCAGTGGCTTAAACTCACACCAGGCGCATGTGCGTGCATGCCCAAGATCCCGAGAGGAGAATGGAGGAGAAGGGATTGCAGTGTGGCCATCTCCCCTGGGGGGTGATTTATTGCTTTCTGTCTGTCTCTCTCTGTCTGGCGAGTGCACACGCCCTATAGCAAAAACCTCTCCAACAAAAAGAAACATACTGAGGATGGTGGAACAACACAGAGGGAGGACATGGCCTCCAGATGACACAGAGAGAAGCTGACTCAACACCAGCCTTGCCACCTAGGGCTTTGTTGCATGAGGAAAATAAGCGCTATTTGATTATGCTTCTGTTTCCAGCAGATTGTATTCCTAAAGGGTCCAAGTCCCTAAAACTAGATCAATCTATATTTCATTTTCTCAGCTACAATCAACAGACTTCCAACTAAATGGTTAATGGCTTATTTACCCGTCCACTGCCCTGCCCTGTCCCACCTGGTAGGGCATTCTGTGAGATTAAGAACATGTAGAAAGGACAGAAGGAATTTTTGGTAGATTATGAGCTCTACACTTCTTTCTTTCTTTCTTTCTTTTTAAGAGAGATATTTGCTATAGGGTGCCTGTGCTACTGGGGTGACAGAGAGGCAGAGAGGCAGAAAGCGAGAAACCACCCTCCAGGAGGAGATGGTCAGGCCTCAATCCCCTCTTCTCCATTCTCCTTTCGGGATTTTGGGCAGGCAGGTACACTGGCTGACATGAGTTTTTTTTTGTTGCTATTACAATATAGGTCTCTTCCAGTTGACGGTTTTTTTGGGTTTTTTTTTAGGTTTTTGGTTTTTTTGTTTTGTTTTGTTTTAAGGGGGTTTTGTTGTTTTTTGTTTTTTTGGCTATAGGGCACATGTGCTCACCTGAAAGAGAGACAGAAAGTGAGAAATCACTCCCGGATGGGGATGGTCATACCACAATCTCTTCTCCATTCTCCTCTCTGGATTTATGGTACACGTGTACAGGCGACCTCCATTAGTTTCAAGCCGCCAGGTAGGGGACTCAAACAGTTGACCACCTGGGAGTCCAGCGATGTAAACACTGCGCCATCTGCTGGTCCCTGAGCTCTCAATTTTAGATGTATTTTATTTACAACTTTTTTTTTAATATGCCAGAGGGCATATGCACTCCCCAGAAAGAGATGGAGGAGGGGGGATGAGAGGAAATGAGAAGGCACCCCACACACACACTCCTTCTCCTCCATCTCTACCCCCTTTCAGGATTTTGGGCACGTGTACACACTCGCCCTGTGTGTTTCACAAGCCACAGGGTCCGGGACTCGAACCTGGGAGTCAGCCACGGGGGATCCAGCCACCGCAACCCCCACGCCACAAGCTGGCCTTTTTATTTCTCTTCTCACAAGGTCTTTCAAATACTTTTTGTTATTGTTTCTAAAACGGGGAGGGGCTGGTTTATGACACATTTAAAAACTAAAAAATACGGCTGGATCCCACCCGGCTAACCCAGGCTCCCTGGTTCGAACCCCGACAGGGCGGCTTCAGAAACAGTGCAGGCGCCTACCAGGAGGAGCCCTGGAGAAGCGCCAGGTTCCGCTATGCCCTGGGGCGCTCCCTCCGCCTGTCTCTCCACCTGTCCCTGGGAGCCCAGGTGCCTTCTGGCAATTAGATGGAAACACATGCAGGTAAAAGTCAGCGGGGCTCCTTGCCCTGAAACCCAGACCACTAAAGAAGGCGCTTCGACGTGTCCCAACCCGCGAGCGCACAGGCTACCTGAGGCCGCGTGGATTCCGGAGGGCGCGGGGGCA
>NW_006159808.1:1426022-1432907 GCF_000334495.1 Tupaia belangeri chinensis | reverse complement strand
CCTTCCCACATCCCTGCATGGGTGTCCCGCTGCGACGACCGCGAGGGCGGAGGCGGGCGCGGCCTCGGCTATGCTTGACGTGTGCTGGAATCCCCGGGGCTCTGCCCTTCTGTGCCCTCGGAGGGGACAGAGGAGAGACTTGCGGTCACAATCCTGCAAGGAAGAAGCCGCCGTGGGCTGCAGCTGGCAAGGCAGGGCCAGCACGGGTGTCGCGGGGACTGGTCGGATGGGACTGGGAAGGTCCAGGGCACGCTTGCGCATGGAGAGCGGTGCTGGGTAAAAAGGAGGGCGGCTGGTTTGGTGGTTTTCTCCCCAGGAATATGTGCTTTCCGGGGCCTGTAAGAGGGTACAGGTGGTGTAGCTGGAGTTCTAGATTTGTTACCTGCTGACTTCGGGGTAAACGTCTTTGATATGAAATAGTCACCTATTTGGGGAAGCTGGGAAGAAAAGGGTGACTCTGGCCGCCATGGGCTCCAGACTCATAATCAGGAGACATCTTCCAGCCTTAGGTGACCAGAGCTCAGATTTCACAGGTTGGGATGAGAGCTCTGACTTGGTCTGATAAGGTTTATTTGCCTAGAAAGGCAAATGCTGAAAGCCAGTTTTTAGAATCTTTTGTGAAAATCATCAAAGCCATTGACTTGGCAGGAAACAGTGAGGTAAATATTTTTATTTTCTCAGATTGGATCCAAAAAAAATACTCACAAATATTAAGCACCCAGTATGTGTTGTGAATGTCATGACCGACAGTCTGTGACTTGGCTGTGTTCACTATCTTATGGCCAGTTTATGTATGCCATTTCTCATGGTAGTGTGGATTTCTGGAACAAGCGCTCTCATATCTTCGTACTACAGAGTCAGATTCCTAGTGTCAGCCTCCAGATTGCGCTCCAGGGGATCAGTGGCAGAGTCCAGAAATCGATTTAATAAGGGCCCTAGGAAACCGCAGTGGAATCAGAGCCAAGGGACTTGCACTAGGAAAAGTGTCCTGAAGGGCAGGAACAGTCTTCCTAGTTCTCCTTATCTAGGAAAGTTCTTAAATCACTTGGTTCTTGAGTTGCTAATGAAAAGAGATGTAGGATTTATACAGAAAGTTTTGACTAAACAAAAGCATAATTTATGCAATAAAAATAGTTTTCATTTATTTTGCTCTAAAGATGCTTTCATAGAATTCCTATTATCATACTTACTCTAGTGCTGTAGAAAGATGTTAGCCATGATAATGCAAGTTCCGATAGAATTTAAACATGTTTCAACATACTCTTTTCTATGTATGGACAGGTAGGGTCCTCATTGATATTTGTCATGCCAGTTATATTAAATTGACTTTATTATAAGAGGAATTTCAATTATTTAATCCTTCCTATTCAAGTTATAATTTTTATTAATGGCTCACCAGCAGTCATTCACACATAGAATATTGCAGAGAAAAGCTTGTCGTTCAGAATTCACAGTTAGCATTACCATACCAGCCATGGACTATGATGTTCCTTGATCCTCTTTGGTCTTCTAAGAGGTAGAGTTTTTGGAAAGAGACTGGGCTTTTTTTTCCCCCCACTTTATTGAATTACTCTTGTTGCTTTTCACTTATTTTGTATGGTCTGATGCATTCTATCATTAAATCTAAAGTAAGCTATTTATTTATGATTGGACAGTGCTTTACACCGTGAGAAATAATAACGTAACATTTCCTCCACTTGTTAAATAATGAAGTGTTCTAGCATGTAATGTTATAAAATGTCAAAAGCAGTATGGGATTGGGATAAAAGGGATTGGGATAAAAAATTACCGACTTTCAATGAAATAGTCATGCACTTGCAAAATATTTCAGTCAATGGCAGACCCAGGTATATGACAGTGGACCTGTAAGATTGTAATGCAAGTGAAAAACTCCTTTCACCCAGTGATTTCATAGCCATCATAATGTCTTAATGCATCTTGTGTCTGTGGGGATGCTGATGTAAACATCCTACTACATCCTACCTGCTAATGATCGTAACAGCAACTAGTGTTCTGAGTTTACATCTTTACTGGGCATTGTTATTTTAGAGCTTCTCCTTGTACTTATAAAATGAAGTTTACTGTAAAACAGCATGCCATACTACCCTAGCCAGCACCTTTTCGTTGGAGAGGTTTTTCAGTTTTTGTCTTTTTTTTTGCTACTAGGCTTGTGTGCCCACCAGAGAGACAGAGAAAGACAAAAACCGAGAAATCACCCACCCACCCCACCCCCGGGGGAGATGGCATTCTGCCATCTCTTCTCCTCCATTCTCCTCCAAGGATCTTGGGCATGCACGCACACATGCCTGGTGTGAGTTATAGCCCACTGGGTCCAGGACTCGAACCACAGTCAGCCATGTGGGAGTAATGTAACCACTACGCCACTTGCTGCCCCCACCCCATCGGCAACTATATACCTTTCATCTCTTGATGCATCTTTTTCTCTTGTACTTCATTTGATCTTATGTTGCTTTGTTCATCATTGTCCTTCTGTTGGAACAAGAGGTGGAGGTGAAAGTCCGGGAGAATGACAATACTGACCCTGTGTAGTCCTAGGCCAACATGTGTGTTTATGCCCTAGTTTTTAACAAAAAAAAAAAAGTTTACAAAAATTAAAAGAAAATTGAAAATCTTAAAGGAAAAAGCTTATAGTATAGTAATATAAAAAGATAATATTTTTGTACAGCTATACCATATGTTTGTTCTTTAAACTAAGTATTATTGAAAGAGTTAAAAAGCTTTCTAAAAAAATTTTAAAGTCTATAAAGTAAAAACATTATAGTAAACTATGGCTAATTCATTACCAAAGAAAGAAAATATTTATCAATGTAGCGCACCCTGTGTGTTTATCCTGTCTTATCGCAGTGTACAGTGCACAGTACTGTCCTAGGCCTTCATGTCACTTACCAGTCACTCACTCACTCACTCGCCCACAGCAACTTCAGGTCTTCAAAGCTCCATCCATGGTAAGTGCCTTGTACAGGTGCATCATTTTTTATCTTTTGTTCTGTATTTTGGCTGTTCCTTTTCTATGCTTAGATACACAGATACTTAATACTGTGTTCCAGTTGCCTACAGTACTCAGTACATTAACGTGCCATACAGGTTTGTAACCTAGGAGCAATGTATGGTATTACAGGGTAAGTGTGGTAGGCTGCACAGTCTGGGTGTGTGTATGTGCCTCTGTGATGTTCGCCCAACAGTGAAGTCACCCAAGGACCCATGGCTCCCATGATTAAGTGACGCCTGACTACATACGGAAACAGACACATCAGAAACCAAAACTAAATATTAAACTATAAAACTAAGCATTTATTATTTCTTTATCTCCTCCTTTAGATAAATATACCTTCCCAGTTTTCCTTACCTCTTGACCAGATTTCAGAATTGCCTTATCTTTCACTTCCCTTGTTTCCTGCATTCAGTCATTCCTCTTTGCTGCACTGTCTCTGTCTTAGAACGGCCTCTCTCTCCTCTTTCGCAGTCGCCCCTCCATCCCAGCTTTCTTCACCTCACACAGCTCTGTCCTGGCCTCTACCTCTGCTCGCTATGCCTCCATCTTTCACCCTCCCAGTCGCAACTGTTCCTGGCCCAAACTGCTGATACAAACATCCTCAACAGTCATTTCTGCAATGTTGTTTCCCTGTGTAAGTATCTTCAGTCCACTCCATCCATCAATTTCAACAACTGTTTTGCCCCCTCATGTATTTGCCTATGTCAGCCATGTACCCAAAAGGTGTGTGGGGGTATCCTTTTAGCCAAGAAAGCCAGAGAATAGCAGACGGAGACCAGAAGAGTCAGGAAATAGGGGACAGTGACACATTTTTAATATATCTAATGAGTTCAAACAATTGTATAAAAACTTCATTGTGCACATTTATTTGTTAAAAATCACTGTTCCAAATTTGTCTATTTCTATGAGCCATCCTAATTTTCCAGACAATAAAAGTGACATTTTAAGGTTCGTGATAAAGGGAGGACAAGTTTGGTCAAAGACTGAGACCATAAAAGTGAATTCCGTCCAAGGAGGCTAAGCAGCTACACAAAAAACCTTGACAATCAAATGGCTAATTGGGCATAAGAGAAAAGCAAAAACAACGTAGCTACCCAGAAGCACTCCAATATATCCAGGTTTTAAGAGTCTTTATGCCAAAGATGTAAACATAAATCGTTTGTATCAAAGGATAAATACGAAAATATGTGTCGCACTGTGAGAATAGTCGCTGGAACGCTGAAGCCATTACAAGCTGACCCAGACCACAGCGCAAGGCCACAGAAACCGCATTTCAGCAGCTCACAAAGGAGAAAAGAGCAAAGGATGAGCAGACCTGCTTTGAGGACAGATGGCTTCATGCTGCTCAGTGACAATGGGAATGCACAATATCTCAGCTTCATCTTTTTTCTCTGTCAATAAGCAAAACTAAGATCATAAAGCCTACTAGCATCCAGGCAGAAATCAAAGGCAAGAATAAAAATGCAAGAGAGCAGCTAGCTCCTTAGAGTGCCAAGCATTACATTCCAGGGCTTGTGCAGAAACTGAAAACAATACCATAACATCTTTCTCTGTCTTAACTCGTTGGGCACATCGCGTCCTTTGTGTACACTGAGGAGAACCAGGTTGTGTGCAGAGCTCTTGTGATTGCCCAGATTAAAGAAATCATGGAATGAAATGTGGGCTAGAAAGGCAAATCATCCACAGCTGTCAGATGAAATACTGGGTTGTTGGAAAAGTCATGACACATTTTTGCATACAGAAATACATCATGACTTTTCTGACAACCTAATACATCGACCAGTTTTTCCTGTCACTTCTCTGGGGAAGATAATGAGGACAAGGTGAATTTCTGAAAAGAGATAAGATGGAATATAAAAATTTAAAAAAAAAAAAAAAAAGGCAAAGAAAGAAGAGAAGAAGATGGAGTAGAGCTAGGACATCCTTCCTGATCCCAGTCAGGCCTAATGCTAGACAGAAACTGTGACACCAGGACAGTGAGCGTCGAGTGCAAAAAGGCACATCAGCTCAGGCCGACTCTTGCCATGAGATGGGCCTGGGAGCAGAGTGCTCGGATAAGGAAGAACAAGCTCGCTACCTCCCACCGAGCAGGAAGGGGCTATGCAACCAGCAAATTCATTTTTAACTCTTTAAGTATAAAAATGAAACCATTTTCTTCCCAATTTCTGGCTAAACATTTTTATGAAGAATTATTTATTTAACTTTATTTGTTAATATTGTTAATTTTTTTAATTTGACTGAATAGAGACAGAGAGAGAAAGGGAAGAAAGGGAAAGTGAAAAAGCAAACTTCCAGGTCCAAGACTCAAACTCTGGCCAATTATGTGGGAGTCCAGTGCCTTCACCATGCCACCTGCTGGCCACTGATTAAACATTTTTGACAAGTCTCTCTTTCCTACTTTTAACTAACTATATTTTAAATATTTCAACCTCCCCAGACACTTTTGCTAATCCAGACTTAATCCAATCTCTCTTAAAACTAAGAAATTCCTATTGAAATCCACATTCCCCTTCCTATGAGGATGAGTCCTGGGCCATATTAACCTCGTGGAAAGAAGGGAGTGGTCTGGTCTTGACATGCCTTGCCCTCACCTTCATCTCTAAATCCTAATGCACTCATTGGGACAAGTAAAAAAATCCAGGGAAATTTCAAATGTCCATGCTTACTTGATGAGGTTGTATTCCTCTGCTTGTAGGTTCTCAGTGCTCTGGGCTGACACTGCCAGTGTTGTTCTCGTTTCCTGGGTGATAGATGTCCACCCCTTGGCTCCGACCTGGGTTAATGTGGGTACTTCAAAGGAGCCCTCCATGCAGGGGCTTCTCGTTGCAGAGTTCCCTGAAGCGAGAGATCTGGCTCTGGATCGACTTTTTCCATCATCTCTCAGTCCTGCACTCAGTCATGCACCCACATCCTGGCAATCTGCCCTCTTTGGTACACTTCTGGCAAGTGAACTTGAGCCCTTGTCCTCTGCCCTATCCATTAGACTTATGAAAAACCCACACATCTTTGTCAGTTCGCCTCTGCCCCTTTCCTTCTCTAATAGTCTTTGCTCCTGACTAGACCAATACAAGGAAAAGTCAACTAGGCTACTCCCAAAGCAGATGAGATACAGTCACGACATAATCTCCAGATTCTTCCTATAGGCGTCTCCAATCACAGTAGGTATTTTTCTTAGACGCTTCTCCCATATTTTCTTTGCTTCCAAAGAAAAGAACCACTGTACTCCCTACTGAAGTCCATATTCTAACATCCTCTCTCCTTCACATACCCTTTTCTTAGGAGTCTTGGGAGCTGAATGGGGACAAATGCAGGCATTCTCCCCGATAAACCTTAGGGAAATGGTGCCTACTCCCAATTTTTAGTGACTTAAGGGCAGCTTTTATCAGAATATGATATATTTAGTACCTTTTATCCTCACTTTGGGCATTATCTACAATTTAAGAACAAAAACAATTCAATTCTGTTAACGTACACCAGTAATAGTGACTTTAGAGATGAAGTGGGTTTTTACAGATCATTTCCTGCTAATCTCATCTTTAGAAAGATGACATTCTTCCTTAAGAGAGGCTTAGTGACTTGTCCAATGGACATCCATGTGAATGGCAAAGCCATGCCAATGCTCTTTGCTATTTTCTTCCCTTTCTGCTATGTCAAGTTTCTTAATTGTTCAGAGACACCTCCATCTTTAATCATGTACTCAACAGATTTAGGACTAAATCTTCAGACACTGACAAATTTGAAAAATAAATATCTAAATTAAAGGGAAAAGCTTTTATAAAAAAAGATCCAAATTCATTTTGGAACAGATTTTCATGATCTACATTTGTGAGTCTCTAATCATGGCTCAAAAGTGCTTTGCCAACTCCAGCAGG
>NW_006159808.1:1424428-1425991 GCF_000334495.1 Tupaia belangeri chinensis | reverse complement strand
AGCAGGAATCCTTGTCTTAGTATTTGTTATCATAGGCAAGTGCGTCTTAAATACCACTCTGCAGCCTCTCCCTGACACTGTTAGATACCAAAGTGACTCACAGCCATTAAATGTCAATACAGATCCAGATCTATCACATATGCGGAGATAATGGTTTCTCCCTCAGTTAAAGAATGACAAGTAGTGGGGGACCAGCAGTTAGCATCATGGCTATGTTGCTGGACTCCCATGTAGTCAACCGCAGTTCGAGTCCCGGACCCGGTGGCTTAAACTCAGGCCGGGCGCGTGTGCGTGTGTGCCCAAGATGCCGAGAGGAGAATGGAGGAGAAGGGATGGTGGCGTGGCCATCCCCCCTGGGGGGTGATTTCTTGCTTTCTGTCCCTCTGTCTCTCTCTGTCTTTCTGGTGAGCGCACGTGCCCTATAGCAAAAACCTCTCCAAAAAAAAAGAATGACAATAGTGGGAGAGAAGTGTGGAGAAACAAGCAGAGGTCAGAAGCCACCAGTAGTAAAACAAAGGCTCTCACAACAGTTCTATACCTGCCTGTTGTATGTATGCATAATAGAGGATATAAGCTCACTGTAACATTTTCAACAAACTTGTAATGGAAACACTGATTATTCCAGCAAGTTACATCATTTACAAAGTCATGAAATAATCCCTACCCGGAGTACCCTAAAAGTACTGTTTTTGAAATTTTTCCTTTTGAGACAGTATGGAGACTCTGCCAAAGTGGTGTTCTCTCTTGCCCAGAAAAGTTTACACACATAGAAATAATAGATGCAAATATCTTTAAGAATATGGATAACAGCAAAATAATATACATTTTAATAATGATCATATATATAATTTGTTCATAAAACTCAAAGTTAACTTTTGAAGTACTACACAAGTGCTTGTGCATGCATGTCCAAAATCCCATAGGAACGGAGAAGTGGAAAAAAGATTGTGGGGTAACCATCCCCCTGGGGGTGCTTTCCTATTTCTTCTCTCTCTCTCTTTCTCCCTCTGGCAAATGCACAACACTTTGGCAAAAATTAAAAAGAAAGAAAAGAAAATCCACATGGACAAAGAAAATAGGAGAGAACAAAACACCAGACAAAATATGTCAACCATATTCTGGAGATCTCCCCTCCCGAGCTACTTTCAAGAGACAAAATGGTGTTTGTGGGGAGAGGGAGTGTGTGTGTGTGTGTGTGTGTGTGTGTGTATGTGTGTACAAAATATGATAAAGTGCTCAGTCTTGTTTTAAGATTATACACAGTAAAACCAGAGGCTGTCAATTGGCACCATTATATTTGAATTATATTACTGTACCTTAGCATTTCATGGTATTTTTACCAATTAGACATGGTCTGCCTATCTTTGCTTGCCCAAATAATTCAATAAATATTTGTTAAGTGACTGTTATGAGGTAGGCAGTTCCTTATTCCTTCAATTTACAATGAAGATAAGTGGCATTTCCTTCAAAAAATGCTCAAGGATAAATATAGGAGAAATGGCCTTTTGGCCGGAACCGCCATCTTCCAGTAATTAACCAAAATGACAAACACAAAGGGAAAGA
>NW_006159808.1:1413807-1424133 GCF_000334495.1 Tupaia belangeri chinensis | reverse complement strand
CTGGAACCTATTCCCTATGAATTCATGGCATGATGGGTGTTAAAAATAAACTAATCTGTGGTATATATATATATATATATATAGGAGATATGCAAGTAAAGAAGTGGCCATCATATTGTGAAATAAGAACAGAGGGAGGACCAAGCAAACTGAATCCTGAATGTTAAATAAATGCTGAGGGACTGGGAAACTGGTTTAGAGAGTAGTAGTTTACATGAAGGTCAATATGAGAGAATACTTCAACTTCAAGTCAGTGTAACTGATGTATAGGAGGAAGTGGAAAGAAATGAAGAGACAGAGATAAACAGAGATTGCACCATGACTGATCTTAGCATTCATGTTAGCAGTTTTGGATTTTATCCTTGAGGTAAAGCAAGTTTTCTTATGAAGAAGCCATGAGTAACTGTTTGTTCTCTACCATGGGATCTGGACATGACATTCTTCCACATCCTCTAGCTATAGTCAATAGGACTATAAGTATTGTATTCCAATGCGTGTACCCGATGATTCTTCTGTGTAATTAACACACATACACACACACACATGCACATACAAAAATTGAAGCATTCAATTCTGTTCCAGTGACTAAGCCACACTGAGTTAGATTTAATTTTCTACTGGTTGACTTTCAAAATGCATTGTACAATATTTACTTAATCTTAAAGCAATTTGCAGAATTCTCATATAAGGAAATAACCAGTAATATGTTTGGTTAGCAAATGGGATTTTGGTGAATAGGTGATTTTAAAAAATAATTATTCATTATTATTTTAATTGTATTTACTGACAACAATGGAACTCTTATTCTCAGAATTCCCATGTAGTGCTATATTATAGATGACCTGCTGGGGACTTAATATTCTAGTTTTATTGTATTTTTTTCTTGTGTGATATCTCAAATTTTCTATCACTGTTTGATTTAGAAGCATTCAGGATTCAAAATCTCATGAGAATAAACTAAAGTCTAGAGCCAGAGACTAGGTGCATGTGCCTAGCCAGAAAAACCAGAATGAGAATGTAAGTAAAAGAAAGTGCAAAGGTGGGAACTGGGTGCATGTGGAAATTGTTCAGGGAATGAGATCTAGGATGATTCAGATTTGTATTTAAGGGGCAAAGTGGTTGTGCAGCAGCAACACAGCAGTGCAACTGGACCTTCTTGAGAAAGGCCTTAGGTTTGTGTCCTGGGACATCCCTGAGCATGCTAGGTGCACATACTTGCCTGGGATCTTACTCGGCTGATACTGGAGGTGGCTTGTGGTGTGAAAGCCATTTTGGGAGTACCTGTCTCTCTCCCTCTGAAGAAAAAACTTTTCAGAGATTTGTATTTGAGGCCCAGCTCCATGGCCTGGTGGTTAAGGCAGCTGGATCCCACATGGTCAGCATGCAGTTAGAATCCCAGCCCCAGCTTGAAAAACATGCTGGACATGTATGCTTGTATGTCCAAAGTCCTGACTAGATGGAGAAATGGAAATGGGATCGTGGCATGACTGTGCCCTATTTTAGGAAACAGGGTACTTTCTCCCTCTTCTTCTCCCTAGCAAGCACACATACCTTGGGAGGAAAAATGTATTTAAGATTGCTCTTTATGGGAAAAATCTGTATGTACATGTAACATACAAAAAGAGGGTCAAAAAAACTGTTACCTACTTTGGGTTGTTTAATTTGGGGATCAGTGAGATGAAAAACAAGAACAAAGCACTGCACAGTTTATTAAGACGTTCTCAGCTGCACACCCATGCTCATTCTGCTGCACTCTGTACTCTGTCCTCTGCCACTGCCCCAAAGCAATACAGGACTTTAAAAGGATTTCAAAGGGCCTGTGCTAGACTGAGAGAATGCCCCAAGCTTCCAGAATCACTCTTAACAACAGTCTATCTTAGCCCTCCATTTTGTCTACTTTGCAAGCTATTACCTTTATATGATACCTTCCCCCCACCGCTTTATTTGTTGTGTGTGCATGTGGATAAAAGCTTCATTTTGTAGGAGCAGATGGCTTTTTATATTTTTCTAAGATCGAAGCCTACTTAATCCTTTCTAATTCTTGCCTAGTTTGTAGTACCTTTGCTGTGCTCATTCATACAACACATCAGTGGCCAGACCACTGCAACTACAGCCTATTTGTCTTATTTCACCCATTTTTTATCTCCCTACTGTTTTGTTAAAGATTGCCAAAAAAAGTCTCTGGGGTGTTTTCAGGATATGTTTAAGAAGCCAAGTCTTCCCATGTTGAAGCTTCTAGCTACCCCAGGATTTCCCCCCAGGAAGTGAATTGGTGGGTTTCCTCTCACTACCATCTGGACTTCCCTGGCACACTCACTACATGGTCTTTCCCCAGGATCTATGCTCCCTCCTGGGATCTAGGCTCTTTACCCAGGATCTGTTCTTCTGGGGTGTCCTAACTACAGGCTATCAGCATGCTCCTTAGGGCTCTCCAACTGTGGGCTTTCTTACTTAGGTCTGTTTCATTTTAGGTGTCCTGGCTGCCTCACCATGTGTTCAGGTATGGGATCCATGAGACCAAAAACAAAGCCAGTGCCAGTAAAGCACCACACTAAGATGATTATAGAGTCAATTCACATGTGAAAAAGAACTGGGTAGATGGCTACCCAAGGCATTCTCAACTTCAGCTCCCTCTTCTCCACTTTAAGCTCCCCACCTTTAAGCTAGGGCTGTGAAAGGAATTCTAAGGGGCTACACCTGGTTTGCCCTGACCCCCCAGAATCAGTGGCCAGCCAGGTCAGAGAGGCACCAACTTACTATACAGCATAGGAGAAATGAAGGGCAAACAATATGTCCTAGTCTTTAAGAAACTGGGCTAGTCAGACACACGCCTACCTATACCAAAGCATATCAGAAGTACAAAAATGTTACCTTAAGTTTCCTTGGGAAATACTTTCTTCCTTGGGTATTACTGCAGGTAGATGAGCATTAAACTAAGTTATAGTCTAAGTTTTTCAGTTACTGCTTCTTCAAGTAAGTTTATAAGTTCTTCACTAGCAAGAGCCATTCTTAACTGAATGCATATTTGCAGGTAGAAGTGAAGAGCTTTTCTCTAGAGTGCTGGTACAATGTTAAAATAGAACACTGTCTTTCAAGGGATGTTGTAACTTTAAAACTGGCTACAAGAAAAACTATGGAAAAACTAAAAAAAAAATTGACAATGACACAAAAAAAGTGGAAAGACATTCTATGTTTCTAGATTGAAGAATTAATATAATCAAAATGTCAATTCTACTCAAATTAATCTACATATTTAATGCAATCCCAGTCAAATTACCAGATATATTCTTACAGATTTAGGAAAAACAATAATAGAATTTGTCTAGGATCATAAAAGACTCCATATTTCCAAAGCAATACTATGCAAGAAGAGTGGAATAGGAGGCATCTCAATCCTTGGCCCCAAAATATATTAAAAAGCTGTGCTAATCAAAACAGCATGGTACTGGCACTAAAATAGGCATGTAGACAAATGGAACAGAATAGAGACTCCCAAAATAAACCCCCAAACATATGGCTAACTGATTTTTGACAAAGGGCACCAACAATCCAGTAGGAAAAAGAAAATCTCTCTACCAAATGGTGCTGATAAAGCTAGGTATCCACATACAGAAAGATTAAACTGGATCCCTATCTCTCACCATTAACAAAAGTCAGCTCAAAATAGATAAAAGATCTCAACCTAAGACCTCAAACTATAAAACTACTGGTGGAAAACAGAAGAAACTCCTGGAGACATCAAAGAAGCCAAGACGTTAATATGACCCCCAAAGCACAGACAGTAGTCCCCAAAATAGACAAGTAGAATTACATCAGGATAAAAAGCTTCTACACAGTAAAATAAACAATAATTAGAGTGAATCAATAATCCTTGGATTGGAAGAATATGTTTATAAACTACGCTTCAGATAAGGGACTGATAACCAGTATATACAGGGAACTCAAGCAGCTAACCACCCCCCCAAAAAAAAAAGAAAGAAAAGTAATAACCTAATTAAAGGATGGGCAAATGAGCTGAACAGACAACTTTCTAAGGAAGACATCCAAACAGCCAAATAGCATATGAAAAAGCACTCAACATCTCTTATCATAAAGGAGATGCAAATCAAAATCACTATAAAATACTACCTAACCTCCGTCAGAATGGCTAAGATTAAAAAACTAAAGAATGAAAACGGCTGGTGAGGCTGTGGTGAAAGGAAACTTTCCTACACTGTTGGTAGGAATGTAAATTAGTACAGCCACTGTGAAGAACAACATGGAGGTTCCTCAGAGACCTACAGAAATAACTACCATATGATCTAGCAATTCCACTCTTGGGTATCTACCCAAAGGATAGGAATACACCCAGCCAGAAAATCACTTGCACATCCCTGTTTATTGAGGCATTATTCACAGTTGCAAAGACATGGAACCAACCCAAATGTCCACAAACAGATGAATGGATTGAAAAGGTGTGGCACATATACACTACAGAATACTACTCAGCCATAAAAAAACATTGAGCTCCCAGTATTTGATAGAATGTGGACGGATGTGGAAGATTCACTGCTAAGTGAAACAAGCTGGACTATGAAAGAGAGGCATTGTATGTCCCCACTCAGTCTATACTGAACGTTTGTACTCTGTGGCAGAAACTGAAAGATTGAAAGGTATAAAATCATGGAGAGTAACTGTGGATACAAGAGACAGTGGGAGGAGGATGGAAAAGGGTGAGAGTGAGGGAATCAAGGGAAAAAGGAAGAAGCAGAACAATTATTGGACACAGCAGTGGAAAATTATCTGTTTATAATAATGGATATAGTAACATCTTTGGACCAATATATAGTGTATTCATGCTGGAAAGTTGTTGGGGTTTTTGTTTGTTTGTTTGAGAGAGAGATTTTTGCTATAGGGCGCGTGCGCTCACCAGACAGACAGAGAGAGACATAGAGACAGAAAGCGAGAAAGCGCTCCCCAGTGGGCATGGTCATGCCGCAATCCCTTCTCCTCCATTCTCCTCTCGGGATCTTGGGCATGCACACACACATGCCCGGCGTGAGTTTTAAGCCACCTGGTCCAGGACGTGAACCACGGTCGACTACGTGGGCGTCAAACGACATAGCCATTACACTAACTGCTGGTTCCTGAAAGTTTTATTTTATGTGCTGTAATGATAGACGGTGATTGAATGTGCAAAAATGAAAGGAAAGGAAAAGGAAAAAGAAAACAAAGTGATTCCTGAAAGTCCTGATCACTCATGGTCCATCTCTGATCATCCAGACCTATGCCTCAGAAGAATCCCTCTGCTGTCATACAAGACAAGCTCATCTCTGCATCACCGACCTCTTAGATTTTCCAGGGTGCCTGGGCTTCTCAACCACTTGAACTTCATCTTCTCATGTGTTAGCTGATCCCATTTCTTAAAAAAAAAAACCTTTTACTTTTGTAAGACTCTTAAGAATTAGTTCCTGAACATGTGCCTTCTTCTTTCATGTCCTTCCATCCCTTTTTCTGCTTTAGATTTCTATATTGTAGATGACTATCAAAGTACAATAAAATATTATAGATGCCTTACATGGGAAAACTCAAATCAGTCCAAGCCAAAGAGTAAAGCTTGAAATAATAAATCAGAGTTGCAGATGCTGGCTTAGGATGAACTCAACCTACTGAAGTTTGAAACCTCAGATGAAGAGAAATGGCTCACTTAAAGGCCGGGTCTGAAAACCAAAGAGTAGCAAATAATATCAGTAAAGAAAAATGAAATACAGGTGGAACAAAGGTAAATATCAAAGAGATGCAAGTTGGAGGAACTCAGATTGGGGTTGTCGAATAAAATATGTCCAATTTAATTTGAATTTCAGATAAACAACAGTTAAACATAACCATATTTTTATTTGCTAAATCTGACAGCCTTAAATAAAATGGAGTTTTAATACATCTCCAGAGCAGCATTCGAAACTCATAGTGTGGTTTCTAAATGTGTGGTTTTGAAGGGCTTGCCCTGAAGCCTAGTGGGGAGCCAGATCCCACATGCCTGACTCACAGTTCACATCCTGGCCCCAGTGGCTTCAGATACATGCTAGTTACATGTGCATGCATGCCCAAAATCCTGACTGGATGGAGAAATGGAGGGGGAGGAATTGCAATATGACCATGCTCCATTCAGGGATAATCTCTCTCTCTCTCTCTTTTTCTCTCTGGTGAGCGCACACACCCTCTTTTGTGTGAGCTTGGGCCAAAGAACAGTAAGCCTTAAAAAAGAGGAATGAGCCAGTATCCAGCTGCTGTTACACCTCTTGCATTATACTGGAAGGCAAAAATGTATTGATTTCCATTTAATTTAATCCCACACATAAGTAACGTGTCTACTTACAAAATAATTCAATATAAGAGTACTTAAAGTTTAGCAGACTTGTTAATATATGACCAATGGAGTCATATATATTTAAGAATGAATCTCATCTCCACTTTAGCAGGGTAACCTTGGAAAATTTATAAAACTTCCCAGAGTTCTACACTGGCACAAGGAGAATGACTACAGAATATATAATAGGACTGATAACGAGTTTAATAATTCTAGATTACTAAAAGAATTGGCACTAAGCCTGGTCCCTAGAAGTGATCAATAAAATTAGTTATTAATTAATTCAGTCTAGATCTGTGTTCAGGAGTACATCCACTGCACGAAACCAGTTATTACTACTCTTGAAGATTATATATGATTTTTCCCTCCTGAGTATCTCTGGAATTTTGGAAAACTCTACCAACCACCTAGATGTTCAAATAAGTCCTTCTCATAAATTACCTCAACAGACTTGAAAAACAGGGTATGTTGATTCCTGATACTCAGCTCCATGTAGAGTGAGCTTTGCTCTCCTAAATCAGCCACTAATCAGATCCCTCTGCTCCTTTTATCCTACAATTTATGCAGTGACATTTTCTAATGATAATTGCTTCATAAGAGGTGTATTGCTTTAATGTTAAAACCTATTTGCTGAAACAGGACAAAGAAGAGATACCTAGCAATGTCATGAATACCAAAGCCCTCAATAAATAGATTCCTAGCAGTGTCATGAATACCGAAGCCCTCAATAAATAGTATTTTGTATAGGAAAGATGCTTTGGCCAGTGTTGCCATAGCCAAAACTACTTCTGACATTTCCAAATGTCACAGTAAATCCTCTGTTAACGGCAATGCTTTTAAATGTACTGGAAGGAAGGCTTCTAAAAGGCACATATAAGCCAGAGGAAGCATAGTGATTCTACCAAAAGATAAAATAATGGCAGTTATTTTAGACATGCATTTTGAAAGATGGTTATCAATTCTTTGAGAATATCCAAAAGTTCAACATGGAAAATATTTAGTGTTATTTAGTGAGAACGTGGAGCTAATGGTTTCATGGGTTTGGTCCTACATGGTTGCATCAAACATGGTTCCATGGTTGGCTGCTTTGAGGCTGGGCCCTAAATCCAAAGACAAGGGAGTATGACCCTGCCAACACCTTGATTTCGGAGTTCCAGCATCCAGAACTATGAGAAAATATACCTCTGTTGTTTTAAGCCAACAAATTTGTGGCAATTTATTACAATAGCCCTAGGAAACTAATACATTCAGAAATATGTATTGCCTCTAATTTATTTGAGTCTTCTTTCTGGTTTTCTGATGGCTATCAAAGTTAGGTTTTTAACACTCTTCTTCTCAGTAAAATCTACTATAACTATTGCCATGTTTGAAAGTTTCTGGAGTTTAAACCTATTTTTCTGTGGGTGATCATTTTTTTATTAAATCATTGCTCTTTTTGAGTGTAGGCGCACCTATATTCTACCACTAAACTATAATTTTCTACTGTATTAAGTGGCTTTATCAAGCTTTGTATTTAAACAAGATGGCTGCTAAACATCGATTTGCACTGCCATTCAGAAAGTATCTGCTAAATCTTATAATTAACAATTCCATAAACAATTTCTTTTTCTGCTATAGACTTTGCCTAGCACTTTTAATTAGTATTCGAATTAAAAGTATTTACTAAGTAGTATATGCTCACCATCCTGTATCTTTTTCTCATTTCCAGACTTCTGATTCTGATATCTGGATCTTCTTTCCTGATGTTTAGATCTGGATCAAAGCCCCTCATAGCCTTCCCCAGATAACAGTATACACAGTTTCCTGAGGAGACTTGAACTAAGAGACTGACGGTGTATTCTGATAACAGTCTCTTCCAGCCTCCCACACTGCCACACAAAACATAAACACATCAGATCCTTTTCTTCTTTGGCTACATTCTGTTTGTGATGAGAAATAAGAAGCAAGGATAATGTTCACTCTGACCAACCAAATTCTCCCAGAACATGTAAAAGTACAAACTGACATCTAATGGCACTGAATGGGGTTATATATTTTTGTATATTGACAATAAAATTTAAAATTTTCAAAGACAAGAAGCCAAGTGAAGAGGGAGAATCAAGGACACGTTTTTAAAAATCCTAAACATAAGAATTCTTCCACATCTGTAACTTTTCATTTAAATGCTAATTTGCCCATTATGGTTTCTCACATTTGGTTTCCTTCCCTCTTCACTTTGCACGTTCAGTGTTTAGGACTTTAGGATAAGACACATGCCACATGTCTGCTTTAACCACCATGGCAAGTATTCAGTGAGCATCATGGAACTTTTTAGAATTGAAATGGAAGACTTTCTTTCTGAGAAATGTAGAAGTAAAGGCATCAAGAATGCACCAAAGGCTGGTTCCATAGCAAGAAGCCAGATCCTGCATGGCTGTTCAGGGTTCAAGTACCAGCTCCTGGTGGCTCAAGAGACATGCCAAGTGTGAGAATGTGTGCAGAATCCTGAGGGGATAGAGAATTGGAGAAAACAGGATTGCAGTATGACCAGGCCTCATTGGTGGTTGTAATCTCTCTCACTATCACATTCTTTCTCTTTTGTCCACAATTCTCTGGTAATCATAAACAGGAATGGGCTCTAGCATGTTTTACCCAAATTTGTACAAATCTGCCCCTGGTAGGATCAGCAGTTAGCGTAATGGCTATGTCGCTGAACTCCCATGTAGCCAACCACAGTTCAAGTCCCAGACCTGGTGGCTTAAACTCACGCTGGGCGCATGTGCCCAGGATCCCAAGAGGAGAATGGAGAAGAAGGGATTACAGCATGGCCATCTCCCCTGAGGGGTGATTTCTTGCTTTCTATCTCTGTCTCTCTCTGTCCTTCTGCCAACCAACCTATAAAGAAAAAAAAAAAAAAAAAAAAAAAAAAAAAGCACCTGGTCATAAAGGTAATATTTTATTATTGCTCCAACTTGAAAGGGCTATGCTCGTTTTTATTGTCCTCTTAGCACTGTGTCTGCAAGTAGCAGGCTGAGGGGAGACAGCCGAATGTTCCAAGACTTTCTTTAGGCCTGAATAACAAAGGACCACATCACAACATATAATTCAGTCATTCTGTTTTTCTAAAATTCATAACATCAAAGAATATTTTAAAAATTAACAAATTATTAATAAGTATTTACATATTCAAATGTAGAATATGATATAAAGAAACCAAACATTTTAATAGAAATAAGTCACTTTAATAACTCCTCATAAAGAGTGGTGGTTAAGGCTCTGGACTTCCATATAGCCAACAACAATTCAAGTCCTGGACCTGGTGGCTTGCTTTCCCACTTTCCCTTCCTCTCTCTCTCTCTGTCTGTCTCTCTATGGTCAAATTTAATAGTAATAATAATAATAATAAAATTAAATAATTCTAAAAAAAACCTCATAATTTAGAATATTTAGTAAAACTAAGAGTGGCAGTACTAAAAAAGAGTTCTCACTAGATTAGACACACTACTACCAATTATTTTAGACAGCCACTATTAGTAGTTTCATAGAAACTAATATCGAGGCCATTTGAATGAAATAAAAGACTCATATAATGAATAGTCATGACACTGTAGCTCACAAAGCCTTCAGTTCAGTCTCTCATGTTCTGAATACACAATAAAAGGTATCTAGTGTCATGATCACTATTTTGTACTCCATAAATGTGTGAAATAAGACAAATGGGAGGATAATGAGAATGATAAACCTTACTCTCTACATATTGGTCATTCTGCAAGATCTTCATCTAGCATCAAACAGCAGAAAACTCCACCTGAATTTCAAACAAGTATCTCAAACTTAACACACCTGAAACTGAGCCAATTCTGTCCCTCAAACTACTTTTCCCACAATGCTTCTCTTTTCCTCTGTCTCAGTCAATGCCAACATCACTGATCAGACTAATCAGACCAGATTCCTCTAAGTCATCCTTAACTCCATTCTCCATCCCAAAGCCAGTATAAACT